>NW_027223767.1:43770783-44035783 GCF_028538775.1 Myotis yumanensis | reverse complement strand
AGCATGAGCCACCGACAGACATAAAATCCTCATAGAGCCCTTCCTCGTCCACATGTGCTCCCTTCACAGCAAAACCCGTCGGGAGTGTCCACCGCACTTGCTCTCCCCGCTTCTCTGCCTCTCACTCAGAACTCCACACAATCTCCCTTCCCAGGAAAGCCACTCGGGTCTCCCATGTGGCAGCTTCCCGGCCCCTCCCGGCCCTTCCCTTGGCCCTTCCCGGCCCCTCCCGGCCCTCTCCTTGGCCTCTGCAGCACTTGGCCATGCCTACCCTCTTCAAACCCTCTCTTGGCATCTGGGACCGCCACGGTCCCTGGTCTTCCTCCCAATTCCACTGGCTCCGTCTGGCTCCTCCGCTGGCTACCTCCTCCACACCAGTGGTTCTCAACAGGGGTGACTCACCCCCAGGGGACATCTGTCTGGAGGCATTTGTGGTCGCCACACCTGAAGTGCTATGGCATCTGGTGGGTAGAGGCCAAGGGTGCTGCTCCAGCCACCGATGCCCAGGAGAGACCTCACAACACGGAACCGTCCGGCCCAAAGGTCAATGAGCTGAGGTTGGGACCCTGCCCTAAAGGGTGGGAGCTCCGGGACTTTGTCCTGGGCTCCCCTCTCCCTGCGTGCTTCCCAGTGGCGTCATTTGTCTGCTGATGGTGATGCCCAGCGTCCCCTCAGCCCGTCCTGAGCCTCCCGTCCCCGGTGCAGCATCTCCACTTGCATGCTCACATGGGGCAATTGATTTTCACCATCAAGCCTGTTCTCCACCCGCCACCCTCATCTTTCCCAGCTCAGTAAATCGACCCAGCTGCCCAGAAACCTGAAAGGTGCCCTTGACTCCTCCCTTTTCCTCGCCTTTGACGTTCAACCCATCAGAAAGTCACTTCTGCTTCCCAAACATCACCTGTCTCCATCATTCCTGCTAACACCTTGTCCACGCCATCAACACCTCTTGCCTGGACAGGGGCACAAACCTGCCCAGCCTGCAGTCTCACCTCCCACAGTCCGTTCCCCGCCCAGCAGCTGCAGCCACAGTTTTAAAATGCAACCGAGGTCATGTGTCTCCCCTGCTTAGCAGCCTCTCATGGGTTCCCATGGTCTTGGAGTCAAATCTAAGGACTTTGTGATCTGGTTCCTCCCTCTCTAAACCCTCCTCCTGCCTCACTGTGTCAAGCCACAGGGCCTTCTTCAGTGAACACGCCATGCCCACCCTTTCTCGAGGCCTTTGCACTCACTGTCCCTTCTTCTTAAAAAAAAAAAAAAAAGAGGGAGAGGGAGAGAGATAGAAACATCAATGATGAGAAAGAATCATTGATCAGCTGCCTCCTGCAGGCCCCCTACTGGGGATCGAGCCCACAACCAGGGCATATGGCCTGACTGGGAATCGAACCGTGACTTCCTGGTTCACAGGTCGGGGTAAAACCACTGAGCCACTCCAGCAGCCAGGCTGCACTTGCTGTTCCTTCTGCCGGGAGCCCCTTCTCTCGCTTCACGTGGCTGCCCCCTTCTCGCCCTTCAGGTCTGAGCTCGAAGGTCCCCAACATCCCCTCCTCAGGGAGACCTTCTCTGATCAGTTTTTTCTGTAGGCAGCCCCACCACTCCCGACTTAAAGGCAATCACATCAGCCTGTTTGATTTCCCTGTCTGAATTCTCTGATTTATGGTAAGATTCTGAGAGCAGAAAGCTTGTCTGTCCTCTCAGATCACATCCCACATCCTAGAGCCTCAACAGACCCAAGGTGAGTGCTCATCAATATTTACTGAATAAATGAATGGATCCTCCTCGGAGCACCCTGAGGGCAGGGCTTCCATCTCAGCCTGGGTGCTCCTCTCCTCTGGCTGGTGGCTGCCTCAGAGCAGCCCTGCCCACCACCACCGACCCCTGGGGCCCCGGGCAGGACACAGCAGGGCCCTCCAGAAGCATTTTAATGTCGAAGTAAGGTGGTGATAGGCTGCCCTTTAGAGACTGAACCAGCTAGTGCCCTTGGACAAGCCAAGCCCTCTCCCCTGGCATCAGTGTTCCCTGTTGCTAAGACGAGAGGTGAACTAGCTGGTCTCCAAGGTCGCATCCAGCTCAAGTGCTGCGTCCATGGCTACAGGGAGATGTCACACCCTCTCCCCTCTGCCTGATAGTCAATTTCTCTGAAACAGACTGGTGTTGAGGGCAGGGGGCGGGGGGGGGGGGGGGCGGGGGGGCACCCAGGAGAGGCTGCGGTTGTGGGAGAAGCCAATATCTGGCCGGCAATCAGGACCCTGAATGGACCAAGGGCCTGAAACTGCCTTGAGGGCCCCTCCCCTAACTCCCAGGCCATGGTACCTAGGTGACGAGGGAGACTGGGTTCTGGTCAAGATGGGAGTGGAAGGCCCTGCTGTCCAGAGCTGGTCAGTGAGCAGAAAGGGGCCAGCTCCTCTCCCTGCCCGGGAGACACTGTGGGTGGGCTTCAGGGGCCGCCCAGAGCCGGGGGACAGACAGGCTGCCCGGCAGGCAGGAGTAGCAGTCCTCAAAGGTTGGGCTAGAAGGGGTTGTCTACCCCTGGTTGCCCTTCCTCAGCCACACAGCTGGCCCCTGCTGCCCCTCCTAGGTCTACAGCCATTTGCTAACTCTCCTCCTTGGCCCCCACCCCCCACTTCCTTTCAAGGTGCAGCCCGTCTCTTGCCCTCTCCCTCTGTGCTCCCAAACCTGGCTGCAGGTGCCGAGCACCCCCTGATGGACCAATGCCCTCCGAGGCGGGCCTCCATCCTGAGCGCCACACCCTCGGAGCCTCTGTCCCCAGAACACCTCCACCCTGGGACTCCACAAGACCCCGAAGCGACCTCTTGGCTTCTTTTCCCCAAACCTGTGCCTCCAGTGCCCATGGCTCAGGGCAAAGTCCCACTACCCACCACCCCACAACCCAAGCTGAGACCCCGGGAGCCTGCGCTACCTCCCCCTTCCTCCCTCACCTGCCAGCCATCAGCAAGCCTGGGCCTTTCTTCCCCTTGAATCTCTCTCAATTGTCCCCTCCCCTCAGCCCCACGGTCAGGGCCCCCATCCTCGCTCACCTGGACAACAGCAGTGGCCTGGCCTCTTCCTGTCACAGGATCAACACTTACCCCCTGGCCTCATACACCCTCCACCTAAATCCCTGCCAAGGCTTGCCCTGAGGGACAAGGCCCCCCGAGCAGGCACCCAACTCCCCCACCTTGGCTTCCAGCTCTCGCCCTGGCTCCCAACCACCCACCTTCCTCGAGACCACCCAGGAGGGCATCTCCCCGTCAGACCACTCTCCCCCGCCCAGCTTGGTGGATTCTCACACTACCTTCATGTCTCACCACTGCTCTGAGGCTCGGGTCACCTACTACATGCCATTGCCCTGGACAACCCCGTCATAACCATCAGGCACTCCTAACTGTTATGCAACTGAGCTATTTCTGCTCGTCATGAACCCCAGCAGGGCAGGACCGGCCTGGATCCCTCACTACGAAATCCCGAGAACCTCAACTGAGAATCAGGGCGGGCCACACCCTTAGTCATTATCCACGGACTGGATGGGGACACAGATAAGCCAATCCTGCCTGGATGACACATCGGCCCTTGGAGTAGAACACGGGTGTCTCCATCTTACAGGTCAGAAAAGTGGGGCTCAGAAGACAGGAGGCCTTATGCACAAAGCCTTATGCTTGATATGTGGCTGGGCAGGAATTTAAGTCTATCCGGCCCAAAGCTTATCCTCTTTCCAGGTACAAGACCCCTAGGAGGCAGGGTGGACAATTCAAGTAACAGCAAAAAGCAGAACAGCAGCCACGTCCACCCCGCCACCCCCCCTCCCAATGCCAGGCACTGGGTAAACCCATTTCATTTGATCCTCAGCAACAGGCGGATGAACTAAGGAATATATTAGCTCCGTGTACAGACGAGGGAACTGAGTCATGGGCAGGTGAGTCACCTAAGCTTCCCAGCAATTTGTGTTGCAGTCAAGAGACAAGCCCAGGTTATGGTCACCACTCTGCTCAGCCTTGCCTGGGCTGCCTCTCCTCCCAGCCCCTCAGCCACGGCCCTGGCCTGGAACGGAGGTTCAATCTCCACAGGCCAGGGATCCCACCTTCTCCTCTTTGGACCCTGGTTATCTTCCCCCACCTTGCACCCCCAGGCCCAAGCCCCCTTCGTCTCTCACCTGGATCTCTATGGCAGCTCTGAACTGATCTTCTTTGGCCTCCATGTTGGCCCTCTCTAATTCACTCCCCAGGAAGCCATGAAAGAGGCCCCGGGGGCTGTCAGTTGCCCTTAGGATAAAGACTGAAACTTCTGCTGGCCTTGAAAAGGCTGACCTCTGCTTTCTTTGGGGGCCTCGGCCCCTCTAAGAGAATCACTCTGGCCTTGCTCCCTCGTCTTCCATGAACGTGAATGGCCATTTTGGGGGTGCTCTGCCTACCAAGGATCGCTGTGGCTGGTCTTGTCAGAATCCCAAGCACAACTTAATCGGATCCATCCCACAGAACAGACCTCTTTTTCGTGAGTTGGTTGGGTCCCCAGAAGTTTTTCCCGGCATCTAACCTCTACCCCTCCTGCTACAGCCTCAGCCAGTTCTCTCTGGCTCCAGAGGCTGTGGGGTGAGGATCCGGAGAGTTCGGCCGGATCCAGCTTCCATCCATCTTCACCTCATTCCTCCAGCCATCTTACCTTCCCCTTGTTGGTGAGGACCTGCTTATAATACAACCAGCCTTCTCTCCTGATATCGCTGAGGGTTGTGTCCGAGAGGTCAGAGGTTGAATGTCGTTTAGAAGGAGCGTCAGCCTCTTCGGAAGTGCCCCAGCTGTCCAAGGACTGCAGCGAGACAACAGAGGGCAATGTAAGGTGGCTCCCACGGTGCCGGCCTCTCGGGAGCCCCATGGGCCACGCACAGCCACCAGGGCCGGGTGCATGCCTGTGCTATGCCCTGCTGCTCCGTGTGGCTTCATGGCCTCGCTTGCCCTCTCTGAACCTCTGGGTTGAGGTCATGAGACACATGTGCTAGGGAAGCCAGAAAGGAGGAAAAGCTCTGACCAGCAGACCACGTGCCTCACCACGCCAGAAAAGCCAATCTGCAGCCGCCCGTGAATTTTATAGACATGAAGAAATTAAGGATACAGAGGAAGTAATTGTGTCAACACAGAGTTAAATAAACAGAGGAAGTCAGAGCATCAATGAACAGAGTTAGTGGAGCAGGTAGTCATGTCCACAAAGAGTTAAGCAGAGGAAATGATAGTGTCAACAGGACTCCAGCCACAGAGAGAGAAGCGAGCAAGCAGAGGCTGTTATAAGGAATGAGCCGGTGAAAACACCATCCAGGTGCCGAATGAGCCCAAGACGGCGCGAGTTTGGAATCAAGACGGCTTTTCCAGTCCATCCATAACGAAGGAGTTAAGGCCATTTCAGAACTGGCCCTGTTTCCCCAGGTTCTGAGGCTGGGAACTCCAGCTTCTCCATCATTCTCAACCTTGTGTCCCCACCGCCCTGCCCCCCTACTTTTCGGAGTCCCCTGAAGACACCGCTCAAATACTGACCGGGTGCCTCCCTAGTGCGGGCACTGTTTCAGGTGCCCGTGGAGATCAAGCAGCAAACAAACCACATAAAGTCCCTGCCGTCATGGAACTTAGGTTCCAGCTGGGAGACAGGCAGGAAAGGAGATGGAAATATAAATTACAGAACATGACAAGTGCGAAGGAGAAAAACAAACTGGCAAAGGGAGACATAAAATGTCAGGGGTGGAGGCTGAAAGCTCAGGGGAGGCCGAAAGAAACCTGAAGAAAGTAAAAAAAGTGAGTCACACGGCTGAGGTGGGGCTGAGGAGAAGGGCATTCTAGACGGGGAAAGACTAGTGCAAAGGCCTTGGCTGGGAGGGTGTGTGCGGTGCCTTTAAGTGATGACAGAGCCCACAGAGGAGGGTGGGTCACGTGGTGGACATGAGGGTGGGTGGGTGCAGGGAGAAAGAAAAGGGCAGGAACCAGAGGAGCCCCTTTCAGATGACAGAGGCCACAGGCCTGGACCCCCTGCCAGGGCCCTGCCCAGCACCCCAACACGCTCGCCTGCCCGCCCGCGCCACTCACCCCGTCAGTAAAGAAGCTTCGGAGCATCCGCAAGCTGGGGACTCGGTTTGGCAGGCGCCTGGGAGGCAAGGACCAAGAGTGAGGGGTGGGAAGCACAGCCAGGACCTGAGCCACCCAAGCCCCAGGGCTCAGAGGCCGTCCGGGGCTCGCTGCCCTGGTGTGTAGAGGACCCCAGGGCTGGGGGCCCCGCCACAGCCCAGGCAGGCTGGCCGTGATGGACCCACCCCGTCCTCACCGAAGAGCCTTGCCCTCGTCCCGGAAGGTGTTGAGCCCGTCATCGCAGGACTTGGAGCGCTCCGTGGTGACGGCCAGCAGGTAGGAGGAGCGGCGGCCGGCCTTGATGCTGCCTGCAAAACGCCCGCGTTGGGCCAAAGGGTCAGCGGGGCCGTAGGCCGGGGGCTTCCATGCAGCCCTCCTCTCTGGGCAGGGCCGGAGCTGGAGCCAGCGAGCAGAGGTCAGACATCCAGTAGCAGGCCCAGCAGAGACGGCGGCGGCAAGGGGGAGGGTGGGGATGGGTGTGGGGAGCACTCACTGCAGTCCTTGGAGTAATGGCGGCCGAGGGCGAAGGTGAAGGTTGGGGAGGATGGGCTGGTGCCCAGGACGGGAGCCGAGTTCATGGCGCTGGAGACCACGGCAGAGGCGGGGACGTGCTTGGCTTGTAGGTCAATGCTGGGGCTGGTGGGCTCATCTGCGAGAATGAAGGGAGTGGTGGGTGAAGGTGGCAGGAAGCTGTACCTGCCTGTCCCCCACCCCCAGCCTTGCCTCTGGGCCCAGACCCCATTCCCAAGGCCCCTCAAGTCTCCAGGGCCCTGCTGACAGCATGCCCACAGCCAAGGGTGCCCACCAACCAGACTGTTATCATGGAGGCTCGGCCCTGCCTTCCCCAGCACACCGAGGGCACCCAGGCAAGGGGTTGAGCCACCCTTCTTAGACCACGCCCCTGAGGGCAGGGGCTGTGTTGTCCCAACCAGACTGGGAGCTTCTTGGGGATAAAGACCGCCTCCTGCTTTAGCTGCAGGCTCCTCGAAGTGGGGGTGTTTCCCCCGCAGACTGGGAGTACTTGGAAAGCAAAGATGTGCCTCCCTCTCAGACGGGGAGCTTACTAGGGCTGTGTCTGCCCACTCGGACTGAAGGCTGGCTGTGGGGGGCCTGGCTGTGGGGGGCCAGGCCTGGGTCTCCTCACCCTCCTTCCCACAGCTACACTCCCCTGAGCTCACAAGCCTCGGCTCCATTTCTCAGCTCCTGGCTTCCAGTCCCATGACTTTGCACCCAGTCTTTCTCCCAAGCCCCTAGAATCTAGACCAGCCGTGGGCAAACTACGGCCCACGGGCCGGATCCGGCCCGTTTGAAATGAATAAAACTAAAAAAAAAAAGACCGTACCCTTTTATGTAATGATGTTTACTTTGAATTTATATTAGTTCACACAAACACTCCATCCATGCTTTTGTTCCGGCCCTCCGGCCCAGTTTAAGAACCCATTGTGGCCCTCGAGTCAAAAAGTTTGCCCACCCCTGGTCTAGACCCAGCCCAGCTCACCCTGCTCCCTCACAAGTGCCTCAGATTCAGCAAACCCGAGACCTTTCCCTGCCCTCCTCCCTCCCATTTCCAAATGGAGGCATCACCCTCAGGCGAGGCAAGAAACCTGGGAGTCGCCTGGCCTCTCCACTCTCTTGTCTTTCCCTTATCCAACATCTGTCCCAGAAGCAGCAAACTTTCCGTACTCCCTCTGCTCTCAGGGTAAGGTCCAATCTCCCTGGTCTGACAAGGCCCCTGCAGACCCATTCTGACGACCTGGAGGGGCATCCTGCCCCTATCGTTTCAAGGTCCTCGAATACTCCAGTCTCTCCCCCTCAACATTCTTCCCCTAGCTAACTCCTTCTCCGTCCTTCTAGGCTTAGCCAAAATCTCCTTTCTCGAAGGTTCTCTCCTTGGCCACCATCCCAGTCTAGGCTATGTGGCCCTTCCCTGTCTCCTAGAGCCCCCTGTACACCCATCACACACTCATCCCACTGGATTGCTCTTGTCTGATCATACATCCCCTTGTTGGGCCATACACTCCAGGGGAGCATGGAGCCTAGCACAGTGCCTGACACAAATACTTGCTAGATGGATGAAAGGTTGGAGGATAGATGGAAAGAACAAAGAATGAAAGAAACAAAGAAAAGATAGAAGGATGTAAAGAAGGGTCAAAGGAAAGACTGATGGAAGAGTGGAAAGAAAAAAGAAAGAAATGAATGAATGAACAAAGAGAGGAGAGAGGAAGAAAAAAATGGATGGATGGATGGACGGACAAAGAAACAGGCTGATCCCATCAGCACCCAACCCAGAGTTTTCCCCATGGTGATAAGTGGGTGGGGTACAACAGGGCACAGATAACCAAGTCTCCCAAGACAGCCCCCTGCACCATCACTCACCAATGAAGGGGATGGAAGCCAGAGAGTCTTCTGTGGTGGCCAAAGGGGCCACCTTCCTGCCCGGGCGTTCCCCTCGCCCACTGGTCTCTGGCTCTGGGGACTCGTCACCAAATCCACGGTTCATCTGTCTTGCAGGGGGGAGCTGGACCTTGCGGCCCGTTGGCGGCTTCTGCCTCAGGACCACCTCATCTCGATGATCCTCTGCGGGAGGCTCCAGGGCCCGGGGACTGGGCTCTGGCCGACCAACCCTGGGTGGCTCAGAGGCCTCTGGTAGGAACGGTGCAGAGGACTGGGCCAAGTTGAAGGTAGGCAGTCCTCCAAAGGGTGAGTCCCGAAAGGAGAGTGCATGCAGGAGGCCAGTCCGGCGCTGGAATGATGGGCTGTAGCTCCGGTACCCAATGTAACCCATGTCGTCCAGGCCCTGCAGACCAGGTGGGGGTGGAGCCTGGGGCCCGGAGAGGTCTCTGGATGGGCAGGCTGGAGTGCGGGCCGATGGACGCTGGGAAGTCCAGCCACAGCGCTCGAATCGGGGTGACACCAGGGCCCCTGGCCCCAGTGCCTCAGCTGAGTGGGTGGTCCGGCTCAGGTAGTCGTCTGAGCGAGCTCGGTGCCAGCCCTCCTGGCCCAGCTGGCTCAAGGCACCCTGGGAGGTGGAACAGGGCCACGGGTGGTGGGCAGTCATATCCTCTAACCGGTCCTGGGAGGCACTGCGGACCCGAGGGGGCATGGCATGGCACCGTCTCTCCCCCGCCCGGCGGGGGACCTGGTTGGACAGCCAGTGTGACAAGGCCTGCTGGCACTCCAGTTTGCTGGGGAGCACCCGGCTGCCAGGCTCCGGGAAGGCACGGGGTGTCCGGGGCTCTGAGGGAAGGTGGGGGAAGGCACCAGGGTTGGGGCGGGGCTGGCTCATCCCCAAAGAAGGGTTGTCCGAATGGGTGCGGGCAGTAGATGGGACGCGGGGCCCCGGGTCACTCCAGGCAGCAGGACTCCGGGGGTCACTGGGCAGTGCTGAGTGGGGCTCAGGCACCATACTGGCCCAGGCAGAGACCCGGGCTGGCGGGGCATAAGTCTTCCGATGGTAGCAGATGGGGGGCGGCTCTGGGATGCTCTGGGCCTCTCCAGAATACGGCTCGTTCCCTTTCAGGTAGGCATCCTGCGAGTAGGCCTGGCGGGGGACAGAGGCAGGTGAGCAGGGCTGGACAGGTCCCACAGGGCAGGGCTGCAGAAGCCCTGGGAGCTCAGGGTGACAGGGAAGGGGACCAGGCAGGAGCAGTCCTGAGTGGGTGGGGGAGGGAGGGCATGCTCCAAAGACAGTGGGTGGAGGACAGAAATAAGAGGCCTTTGAGAGTCACACACACACACACACACACACACTCACTCACTGGAGAAAGAGCCAGGATTTCTCTAAGACTTATGACAAGGACTGCCCTTAGCCACAAACATTCCAACATCTGCTTTCTGGGGTCCTCCCCCCTGCTGGCCTCAGCTGCCTTCCTGCTTCCTCATGTCCAACAGTGCCCACAGAGCTGGGAAGTCCCACCAGAGACCAGTCAAGGTGGCAAATGACAGAGAAGGAAGCCGGTTAAGGGGTGTGTCTGGGGGAGAAGGGGGGGTGGTAGGCAGCCAGAAAGCCCAGCTGTCCAACCTTCCCCTGGATGGGGAGCTGGGGGCCTGGCCCTGGGCTGCTGGGGTGAGCAAAACCAGCTCCCCTCCTGCTCCCTCTGAGCCAGGTTGGGGGAGGGGCCCGACTGGCGGAGGGGCCCTGGGCCACCTCCTGCCACCCAGGCCTGGAATTTGGCTCTAGGAGCTGAGCTGACGCTGCATTGCTGGGGAGTGACAGGGCCGGTGCCCAGGAAGGCCAAAAAAGGAGGCAGCCCCCAGGGACAGCAGCCTGGTGGCCCTACCCCAGCCTGGCCCTTGATGGGCTGCCTGGTGGCCTATCTCAGGGTGAGTATCAAAGGGTGGGAGGGTGTAACCAAACAAGCCCGCGAACACACACACACACACACACACACACCTACACCACAGGAGACACAGGAAAATACACACCCAGAAACACACTAACACAGACATAGAGAAACACAATGAGACACACACACAAATAACTACACCTCCAGTCCCGGCACACACATCATAGGAGGAGAACCAGCTAAACCACACCCCCGCACACTGAGCCCCCTTCGGGCCAGGGACACACATACCTCTCCTTCCTGCCATCCTGCCGGCTCCGCGGGAGGGCTCCCCGCATCACGCGGGTGGCGGCAGCATCCCTCCCGCCTCCACCCTCCCCCACCGCCTCCTCGCTAACCCCTTCTGACCACTTCGCCAGCCCCCGCCTCCGTAGCCCCCCCACCGGTCTGCCCTCCCTACAGCTGCCCTGGGCCCCCACCGGCTCTCTGGGCTGGCGGGAGGAGGAGGGAGGACGGAGGGAAGGATGGGTGTGGAGGGGCCTCGCAGCGTCGGCGGTGGCGTCAGCGGCTGCCGCGGCCCCATTGGCCTCCATCCTTGGCTCCCAACCACAGGAATGCCTGGGCCCCACCCTCTGGCGGACAGGGATAGGGGGGCCGGCGGAGGCTCCCAGATGCTGACATCTGGGGCGGCCCACCCGAGACTGAGTAGCAGAGCTCCAGGTTACTGCCCTCCTCCTTTCTTGCCCCCCTTGTTTCTTGCCCCCCTCCAGCGGAAGAGGGAGTGGGAGGACACGCCCTAGGCCCTGCCCTGTCACCCCCTCCAGGCTGGGGGTGGGGCACCATCTCACAGCTCGCCTAGCCTCAGCCTTGGGGTGTATGGGCAGAATGTTTGAGATTTGGGGGGAGCTGTGCACCTCTCTAGGCCCCCAGTCTTGCCTCCCCCTCGCCAGGAAGGGCCAGGGGACAATTGAGGTCAGGGGGTGGAGGTTCCCAGAGGGGCACGGTGCCAAGCCTGGCACTATGATTGCAGGGATTATGAGAACACTTCCAGGGCAGAAGCCAGCACAGTGGCTCTCAGGGCCTCCTGGGCTTGGCACTCAGCCCTCCCCTGGGGGGCAGTGACCTTGGGGGCAAGCAAGCTGACATCTGGCTGGGCTCCCTGAGACCAGGGCACTGGGCACTGGGCACTGGGCAGAGAGGACAGCCCTGGGCTCTGGGTCAAGGCTGGGAGGGGGAACAGAGAGAGGCAGCATGTGCATGCGTGTGGGCATGTATGTGTGCGTGGAGTGTGTGGGGTTAACAGGTACACATGTGAGTGGCGGATATGCTGCCTGCAATGTCCTGGTGTCTGCTGGGCCCAGGGCAGAGCTCAGGGGCACTGCAGTGCCCGTGGGGAGGGTGCTCGGACTGCACACCATGATTGTGTGAGGTTTGGTGAGCGCGGCACCTGGCGGGGGCTGGCGCATGCTGTGGTGTTTGTGGGCATATGCGCTGTGACAACAGCGAGCATTTCTGGTGTCAGTGAGTGGTGAGACGTTCGAGCACGCATGTGGTGGTGTGTGCTGCACGGCGATATCTGAGGGGCGTTGTGTGGTAGTGGGTGCCTGGGCGAAGCATGGAGAGGCTGTGTGTGTGGCGGCGTGCGCTCGGTGTGGTGTGCTGGGTGCATTGGGTGTGTGTCACGTTCCGTGGTATGTGGCGTGCTGGATGAAGAGGGGCTGAGGGGTTATGCTGTGTGGCTGTGTATCTGGCGTGTTCTGCTTGTGTGTTGCGTGGTGTGTTGTGTGAACAAGAGCACACGACAGTGGGGTGGGGCGTGCCTGTGTGTGCACACAGCTATAGGAGACACACTCACTTGGGGCCAGGCAGTGAGAAGGTGCGGGTAGCAGGAGTCTCACCGGAGCCGACAAAAACGTGCCAGTCTGGCAGGGCCCGCTGGGCCACTCTCCTTCCAGATCCCCTGGCAGGAATCCTGTCTGCCTAGGCTGGCGCCTCCCCTCCCCCAGAGCAGCCCTGAATGAAGCAACAACTAGCCCCAGCCCAGGGATGGGCCCGGCATCCCCGATTGGGCAATGCCAAGTTGGTGCTGCCCCCTTCACTCTCTTCTCTGCCTCCCAGAGGGGCAGACGCAGGAGGGAGGGGAGGCCCGAGGAGACAGGCAGAGAGGACTCACCAGCTGGAGGATGTCCTCGTTCCTGGGCATGATGGAGAGCTCCAGAGCATCATCGCTACAGAGACAGGGCAGGGGGTCAGGCCCAGCCGAGGCAACAGGGTCTGGGAGAACAGGGATCCTGGTCGCCAGGGCACCCCCAGGGCCAAGGGGATGGGGGTGCAGGGACTCAGTGAGAGGGCAAAGCTACTATGGGAGAAGAGGGGCAGGGGCGCTCACCTGTTCTGGATCAGAGCTATGACCTGGGAGTAGGTCTTCCCAATGACACTCTCCCCATTCACCTTCACCAGCCGGTCTCCTGGGGACAGGGGGCAGGACCACGTGTGAGCAGGCCAAGGCGTGTCAGTGGCCCCCCCTGAGGACCCCTGTCCGGAATGGATGACAGCGGGCGGCAGAAGCCTCCCTAACACCTGGGTCCAAGAATCCATCCTAACCCGAGGGTAGGAAGAAGAGACCCAGGGAGTGCAATGAGCCGGGTAACTGGGACAGCTCACCTGTGCGAAGCCCCGCCCTGTGGGCAGGGCCCTCATCCTTCACATTCTTGACGAAGATGGTATCCATGGGCTCCAGGCGGTGCCGGGGGGAGGGTCCTGGTGAGCATCAGCCAGGTTAGCTGGGGGAGGCTGCTGAAGGTCACACCCATGCACAGCTACACACACAGAGGACACACTCAGAGAATAATCACTCACACAGACACAAACACACAGAGACCCGCACGCCCACAGGGGCACGGTGCACAGGGTCAGACAGGACGACACACTCCTGGGAGAAGGAAAACCTACACGGATGCTGAGCGGCTCCGTATGCCTCCTGCATCCCGTGCCAGACTGAAAAGGAGACATTGTTCTTCCCCTTCTTAGCTCGCTATCTGGTGGGACAGACAGACAGACACACACACACACACACACACACACACACAGCACAAGACAAAGGAAAGGGCCCCCTAAGAGAGGCTGTATCAAGCCCTGCAGACACATCAGCGGGGAGAGACACCCCCATACACAGAGCATGTCCCCACCCACAGACCAGGGGAGCTGCAGAAAGGCCCCGACCCCACACTCCGGCATCACATGGGACCCCAGCAGCACTATTCTGCTGCTCACTGTCTCCACCAGAAATGGGCCTCTTCTAGGTCAGTGGGCTCCCCCCCCCCCACCCCACCCCCACCCACAGGCCTCTGTGATGGCGACTCGGGAAGAGAGTGTGCCCATGGCTTCCCCGCGGAAACCCTAGTGGCAGAGGAGGAAGGCTGCCTGTTCAAGGAGTCCTGCCTTGAATACCCTGGGGAGCCTGGGTGCCAGTGAGGGGCCCTGCGAAATAGCAAGGGTGACAGCCAGGGGATGGAGGCTCATATTGGAAAAGATCAAGACGCCAGGGTCCCCTTATGCCCAACATATCCTCAAGGACAGCCCCTGTGTGTGCCTCCGTCTAGGCTGGGAGTGACTCCCTGGCTCCTCACGGTGCCACCTCTACTGTGAAATGGAAAGGCCCAGAGGGAGAGAAATGTGGGAAAAGAAAGGGAGGAGAGAGAGAGCGAGCGTGAGCAGATGTCCGGGGTGGCCACACAGAGAAGAGCAAAGACAGGAACAGCAGTCGAGGGCGAGGGGCACAGCAAAATCCAGGCTGACTCCTTACCTCCTCCTCGGCCTCCATTCTCTTCCTCCTGCAGGGGACAGAGAGATGGGTGTTGGCCCTCAGCCCAGCCCTCAGCAGCAGAGAGGGAGGCCCAGCTCCACCTGGGCGGGCCCCTTCAATCTCCCTCACCCAACGGCCTACCCTCTTATCTCCTCCCAATAGCCCAGCACCGGGAGGCCTCGGGAGGGGTGTCTATGGGGACATCAAGTCCCAGGCATGATTCCCCAATGACATGAGCTCTCTCTCACGCTGATCCCACCAGGTCAACATCTCAGCCGTCTGAAAGCCCCCAATACAATGGGGGACCCACGACCCCTCCCCTTGGGGAGCTCAAACCAAACATACTTACACACAGAGAGAACCCAGACAGACACAGATAAGCAGGCATGACGAGTGCAAACAGTGGCTATCAGTTCTCAGAGAATGGGAGGGCAGGCCTGATTAGTGTCCCTCTGGGGGAGGGGACTTTAAGGCCTGGAAGAAGGCACTCTGGGTGAGGGGAGGGGAGTGTGCAGGTGCTTGGTATCAGAAATAAGCCAGCATATGTAGCACTGAATCAGCTGAGCTGCAGGAGAAAGTCAACACCAGCAAGCCACAGAAGTCAGACCGCAGCATTCAAGCTTGAAATGAGAGAAAGAGGGAGCCAGTGAAGGTTCTTGAGTGGGAGAGAGTGGGTGTGAAATACCAGTTAGAGAAGAGGATTCTGGCATCTAGGTTCAGGGCTAAGAAACGGAGTCAAGGGGACCCCCTGGGGAGGCCTCTGGGATCACCCTGGTGAGTGAGGGGAAAGGGCACTAGATTTGGGGAGGAAACAAATGAGAGGAAGGAGAAGGTCAGAGAGACACAGAGGGCCAGCAGGAGTAGCATTTTAGAGCGGGATCCGACCTGCGGTGCCATCTTGTCTAACCCTCCCCACAGATCACCCATGTTACAGCTGACTTGTCCAGGGCTGCTTGCTCAGACTCAGTCTCGGAGCCAGGGCTGGAACCCAGGACTCTGGCATGCCAGCCGGGACAAGAAGGCTCGGGGCACTGCTGGAGAGTCCCTCTGCCCTGCCCTGCCCTGCCCTCCCATATGCGGTGCCTGCCCGCTGATATGAGCGGACAGCACAGGAGCGGGTGGCAGAGGCAGACGGATGCATTGGGCCAGCTGAGCTCCCTGCAGGCTCCCGGTCCTGGGCAGCCTCTGGAAAGGCAATGGAGCTGTCCCTGGCTTACCCCACCCATGTGAGCTCTTGGAGGTCCACCACCAGCCTAGACCACTCAGGCTGCTCTTGCTCTTGTCACCCCTCAGCAGGGACCCCTGAGAGAAGTCGGCAGAGGCCAGGAAGAAAGAAGGAAGAAAGAACTGAAGGTTCCAGGGAACTCGGGGGCTGGTATCCTTGGGCATCAAGGGGTGGGGCAGTGCCCCTCCCACACCCCATCAGCCCCCACTCACACTCAGCAGCCAGTGAGAAGGGCTGCTGCGGCCCCCCAGCCCAGATTCAGACGTGGCTAGGAGCGGTGTACACCCACGTACACATGATGTGTATTTACAGACACCAATGTGCACCTGTCTAGATGCACACGTGTGTGTACATGACCAGCATACCATGTATGCACACGTGCCCACAAAGAGCAGTGCACACACAGGCAGTGAAATCCAATGTCTAGGTTCTCTGGCAACGAGCTCCCCACGGGAGAGGCTCCTGGCAGCAGTGCAGGCTGGACTCAGCTCTGGGGGAAGGGGAGAGATGGGCTCATCGACTCCAAAGTAAATTGTCCTCTGCTGCTGGGGGGGCTTGGGGAAGGGAGCAGGGCCCCCTGCACGTCTGCTTCACCTGCAGGGACCCCTCCTCCCAGCTGACACTGCGGGTTGGGCTGAGCAGCCTGGTTCCTAGACTCAAAGAACTTGACATTTATATGAGGGCTAGAAGGGCCCTTAGGGGCCAAGCAGAGAAATGCCCCCAGGTTGCAGCAGGAAAAGGAAGCCCAGAGACCCACAGTGAGTTAGGAGTTGTCCCAGGGCTAGAGCCCAGGGTTCTTTCCCGCACAGGAGCCTGAGCCTGGGCCCGGGGTGCTCCAGGGGGTGCTCCAGACGTGTGTTAGGACAGACTCCCTGAGAGCTCAGGCTGGGCGGGGGCAACAAACCCAGCTCAGAAGTGGCCAGCGGACAAGGGGTCCCAGGACTGCATCTCTCCGAGCAGCTTGTTCACCTTCCAGAGACCAAGAGTCCGAGGTGTGAGTGAGCACCCTGGCTCCCTCCTCTCTAGGGGGCCTGTCCTAACCAGCCACCCCTCCCCTCTCCTGAGAAGATGAAGATGACCCAGGACACAGGAGGAGGACTGTGCCGGAGGGGCCGGTGCAAAGCGATCTCCTCTCCCGCAACAAGGCTTCCTCAGGACGTACCTTCAGGCTGCAGTGCACGGCGGACTCGGGTGGGTACACGATGAAGTGGCGCAGGGTGAAGCCAAAGCCATCCTGGAGACTTTTGTGCAGCAGCAGTGTCCGCGGCCCCTGCCAGGGGAGGGGGCGCCCGGAAGAGCACCCATCTCTCGGGCCCAGGGGCAGCTGTGGGAGCACAGGGAGACGGGTGAGTGGCCTGGTGACCCACAGTCTCAAGTCTGCACACTGCCTCCTGCAGCCCCGAGGACCTGACGGGGACTAGATGGGGTCCATGGGGTTCCAGGCACCCTCCTCCTCCTCAGCCCTTCCTTCCTCTCTCACACTCATCAGCCCAACCGCTTCTTCCTCTTTCTTTCCTCTCAATCCCCATATAATGCCTTTGCCTCAGAGGAAATAACTCGCTGCCGTGAGCCAGGTGTTGGCTCAGGTCAGTTCACCAAATGTTCACTAAGCACCTACTGTGTGCCAGGCGTTGGACACACAGTGCCTGCTGGTGTCTGAGCTCCTTCCTGCCGCTGCACAACCTCACACATGCACATACACGTATGCAGATGCAGACACATTCACACACGTTCATGCACACAGAACACACCGCAACACCCAGACAAGCACACTCGTGTGCAAAGTGCACACATAGATGAGTACACACACGCACTCATGTCGACACGCAGAGATGTGCACACACAGTCACACAGGATCAGTCTCATGTGCACAGCACATGCCACACATACAGACATACACATGCAGAGACAGACTGGTCCCCCCACACACATTCTTCAGGGGCAGCAAGGGGAGCAGTGGGGGACTAAGAGCCACAAGGGAGGACGGGGCATCAGACACATCAGCGACTTCCTGAGGCTCAGGAGCCCAGCCCAGAGGCCTGGCTGGCTCAGTGGAACAGTGAGAAACCAGGTGGGGGTGGGGGACACTGCTGCCCTCGGGCCCACCCACTGGAATACTTGAGATTCCGCAGGATGACATGTCTGAAGACAAGGGTTTGGGAACACAGCACTGTTTCTGGGACAAGAGGATGGACAGTGCCTGGGGAGGGCTCCCTTCAGGTCCCCTGCTCAGACACACAGAGGGAAAGTGAGTGATAGGAGCGTGTCCGAGAGATGTGTTCAAAGGGAGGCAGGGGGCCCATTGGAGAAGAGGGGAGCCAGGGGCAGAATGCCTGGTGAGAAGCCAGGGACCCTCCCTTGGGGAGTTTTCGCCCCCCACCTCAAGCAGCCTGACCTCACTCCTCAGAGGACAAGGAGCTCCTTCATCCCCACCCTAAACAGTCCTCCGACCCCTCACTCCTCCTGGGCACCGGAAAGGAAGGCCAGGTGGGTGCAGAAGGAAGAAGGCCACTCGTTCTGGGGTGAGGAGCTTCCACTTTACTATTCAGCCCCCCTTTCTTCCCCGTCTAATAGCTGGAGAAAGCTGATTGGCCGCTCAGATCTGATACTAAGAAGTTCCATCATCTCTCCGTCCACTCCCCTGTTAGCACATCTGGTGGAAGGGAGCCTGCCCTGTGCCCAGGGCTACGCTAGGGAACTCTGCCTGGGGCTGGAAAGATGAACAGAAAGTATGACAGAGGCAGTCCTTGCTTCACGCAGCCCCGGGGGACACGGCTGGTGGGAGATACGAGAGGGCGCCCGAAGCTCCGGGCCGAGGTGGCCACTCTAACATGTGCGTCTGGAAAACTACCCGGATGAGGCTGTGAGCTCACTGTCCTCGCAAGGGTCCAAGCAAGAGATGGACGACTCCCAGTCTGTGCTGGGATCCCGGCCTGGGGCGGGAGGTCCAGTGATGGCCCCTCCGTTCCCTCCACCTATGGCGATCGCCTGGACCCTCCCACTTAGACCCACAGTCCCGTGGGGGTCAGAGGAGAAACTCCTCTGGTAATTCTGCTGAGGCCTGAATCCCCTTGGATTTCCTATCTCTGGTGACCCGGCAATGAACCGATGGGGGAGAAAAGAGGGCCTCAGTGGACCCCCCATCCCCCTCCTTCCAGAAGCCCCAGCGCCTCTCCAGCGTGGCAGCGGCCCCTGCACACCCTCCACCCAGGCTCAGAACGGAGGCTGTTTGCAGGGCCCATTGTTTTGCTGGTGTCCTGGATTAGGTTTAAGCCACCAGCTGCCCCAGTGACGAGAAGTGGCTGAGACAGGTCCCCGCATGCCCCCCATTCCTCCCAGCACACATCCTGCCTGGAGCTGCCAGCTGCCCGGGGCAAGGGGGGGTGTGAGGGGGGACCCTCTGGGAGGCCTGCCTGTAATCCAGGGCAGTAGGCATGCCTTCTCACCCAGGCACGGTGCACCCCCACCCTTATCTCAGCCTGTCCCTCTCCTCTCCCTTCCCCCACCCTTTCCAACAGGCTCCTGAGCGTGGCAGGGTGGTCACCCCGCTGCCACAGCTACCACACTCTTGCCTGGAGAGGAGGCATGGCAGCCCCATCGCCAGCCAGCTCTGGCAGCCCCGCTGTAGGAAGTCCTCTTCCCCCTGTGCTATGATACATGCATGTTTCCTCTCCTCTCCTCGCCGCCTCCGCAGACCTGGGACAATACTGGGTCTTGCTCTCAGCTCGAGGGGGGGTGGGGGGTGGTAAATGCAGACGCAGACAAGGAGGCAGCAGTGAGAACGAGGAAGGTGATTAGATTGGGATGGGGTACGGCCCCCACACACCCCCAGCTCTGCTCTCTGAGATAGGCACCGAGATGAGGGACACAGAGGGAGAGGCCCAGGGGGCACGGGGACATCACTAATACTTTCCGGCCCCAGAACCGTTTCCAAACGCTCCCACCCTCGTGTCAGGAAAGAAGGAGACATCCCGAAATACCAACTGACTCTGGAGGAAGGGCGGACAGCCTCAGGGCCACACACTAGACAGAGCTGGGCCCATGGTGGGTTGGTTGGCAAGACCAGGAACTGGGACCCAGGAGTCCGGCTCTTCCCCCAGGAGCATAAAGAGGTCATTGCGAGCACAGCGCCCACTATGATTCACACCCCACCAGCCTGGTCGATCCCCGACACCCGAAACACTGTCCCCACCCCCACCCCATTCCTGCTCTGTCCATCCTCACCCACAGAGCACTCACTACCTGCCGCCTCAGCCTCCTTCACCCACTAGAAGACCCTTGTCTGCCCCTGTGCCCAGTCCACTACCAGGGGGAGGCAGCCAGGGGTGGTACCCCTGCCAGCCCAAACCCCCCAGGACCCCAGGTGCCCCCGCATCTCTCCAAACAACCTGGTCCCTTCCAGCCTCCCGCGGCCTGTACACCAGCAGGCTTCAGCCCCTGGAGGCCACCACCCAGCCGGGCTTGTCACCCAGCGCCCTGGGAGAGCTCTCAGCCCCAGCACCCCGCCGACCCCCACTCCCCGCCCTCGCAGGCATCTCTCCAGCTCCTCCCCGCTCCCCACTGATAGGGGGGGGGGGGGCGCACACAGCTCAAAGATCACAGGGAGTTGGTGGCCCCTACCCCGCCCCACCTCCCCAGGAGGCCTGCCCAGGCCCGACCCTGGCCCCGCTCCCCGCAGCTCACCCTGGCCCGCCGCGACCCGGGCGCGTGGCGGTCGCCGTGGCTGGGGCCGGGCAGCCAGAGGCAGCGCGGCTCGGGGGCGCTGCAGTCCACCCCGACGGCGCGCTCCCAGGGCCAGCCCCCGGCGCCCGCGCGCTCCACGCGCCACAGGGCGCTGCCCCCGAGCGCCGCCGCCCGCGGGCACCCCCGGCCCCGACCCCGGCCGCCGCCCCGGCCCCATGGCGCCCAGGGCCCGGCTTCCGCAGCAGGGCGCGACTCCCGGGGGACCGCGGCCGCTCCTCGGCGCCCCACGGTCGGAGTTCTCGGTCCTCCTGGTGGCAGGCGGGCCCCAGGGGTCCCCGTCCGCCCCCCAGAGCCGCGGGCCCTGGGCCCCGGGGCCCCGAGGGGACGGCCGGCCCGCGCGGATGGCGGCAGGACGGCTGGGGCGGCTCCGCGCCTCCCGCGCCTCCCGGCTGAAGGCGCCAGGCCCGGACACGCCGGCGAGTCGCGCAGGGCAGACGCCTCCCCCTCCGGGGCGGCCCGTCCTCGGCCCCAGCCCACACTCACACACCCACACACAGCGCCCCCGCAGCCACTCACTGCACACGCCGTGCAAGCACTCAGCACACACCCGTGCACCCGCCCCCCAAACTCCCTGCACCCAGCTTCCTACACAGTCACAGGTGCACACATGCCCCTCACACGGCACCCAGCTTCCTACACAGTCACAGGTGCACACATGCCCCTCACACGGCACCCAGCTTCCTACACAGTCACAGGTGCACACATGCCCCTCACACGGCACCCAGCTTCCTACACACAGTCACAGGTGTACACATGCCCCTCACACGGCACCCAGCTTCCTACACAGTCACAGGTGCACACATGCCCCTCACACGGCACCCAGCTTCCTACACAGTCACAGGTGCACACATGCCCCTCACACGGCACCCAGCTTCCTACACACAGTCACAGGTGTACACATGCCCCTCACACGGCACCCAGCTTCCTACACACAGTCACAGGTGTACACATGCCCCTCACACGGCACCCAGCTTCCTACACAGTCACAGGTGCACACATGCCCCTCACACGGCACCCAGCTTCCTACACACAGTCACAGGTGCACACATGCCCCTCACACGGCACCCAGCTTCCTACACAGTCACAGGTGCACACATGCCCCTCACACGGCACCCAGCTTCCTACATAGTCACAGGTGCACACATGCCCCTCACATGCATGCACACATGAACACACACCCTACCCACCCATATAGACCTGCACTACATACACACATCCATACTCCACACCCTCCCAAACACACGCACACACACACACACACACACACACACTTACACACTCCCACTGTCCACATACCCCACAGAAACACACACATCAACACACTATTCCCCTCACATACACATTGTGTATGGGCTCCATTCTGTGTGCACACACATTTTGGACGCCCTCCCATACATATATGGTCCACACACCCCACAGAGAGACATTTGCAAGCTTACCCACTGTGACACCCCCCCCAAAACCACCCCGCATATGCCCCACAGAGATACCCACAACCCCACACAAGCAGACAGATGCCATGCACATACCACCCAGCACACCCACTCCTTACAGGCGCACGCTGCACACATGGGCACACACCCTGCCTGGCACAGGGAGCAGCGCTCGCTCTCATCATACCCCACACCAGGATACACCCTAAGGCTGCAGGTGGAATCCCCACCATCCCTGGGGGAAGTGTGACTGCCCCTCTTCCCCAGGACCCCCTTCCCTTTCACTCTGCCTAGAGGGGCCACCACCAGGCTGACAATGGGCTCCGAGCTGGCCCCCACCCCATCCCCAGCACATGAGTCAGACAGGAAGCCCATGTTGATGGCAGACCCTGCCCTCCTCCCCTTCCCGGGTGGGGCTGGCAGAGGCCTTGGCTGGTCGGTATGTAATCGCTACCTCCATTTCTATCCCACGTGACTGTTCACACACAGTGTGCTTCTCACCACAGCCCCTCACCGTGGCCTGGGGTCCCGCTGTGACCCCATTTCCAGAGAAGGAAACTGAGGCCCAAGAGCACCCAGGTTGCTATGGAAGCACCGGGACTCCAAGCCCCAAGCCCCTCACTCCAATGTCGGATCTTACTCCCAAATTCTAGCCAGCAGTCAGAGAAGGGAGGTTGGGGGCAGGGGAGGAGGCAGCCCCAGTCCAACCCTGCTCCCCATCTAGGAGTATGGGGAGGAAGACTCTAGTATTGGGCCCTGTGGCAGCCACCCAAAGGGAGGACCGAGCAGAAGAGTTGGCTCCTCATCCCATCCGAGGAAGGACAGCTCTGAAGGTGGATCCTGTGGGAGGCAGGGGAGTGACATGGAGAGGCACAGAGAGGAGAGGGGTCCCGGGGGGGGGGGGGGGGCAGAGGGAGGAGAAATAGAGGGCCATGGGGGTGAGCAGGAGTGAGGGAGGGAGAAGGGAGGGAGGAAGAAGGGCAAGAGCGAGGCATGTGGGGGCCGGGAGTGGTTTTGTTCTCCTGTTTCCTGTTTGCTGCTTGCTGGGTCCCCTGTGCAGGATCTGGACCCCCACCCCCACCCTGGCGGAAGCCAGACGGGAAGAGTGAGGCTGCCACCGGCCGCTGAGTCAGGAGGGCTGAGGGCCGGGCGGGAAAGGACCTCAGTCAAGGGAGCAGAACTCATGACATCTCCATCAGCACCCCCACCCTGAGCCTCCCTGTCACATCCCCCAAAGGCCAGGCCCTCAGAGACCAGCCGGAAGCACCAAGATGCCGTCAGCCGCGTCAGACTCTGTGGCCCCACGCAGAGGACCATGGCCGCGGGAATGTCCTCGCTCGGTCTGGCCTGGTGTCCCAGCAAGCAGCCCGTAAGTCCTTCCAGACACCTAACTTCCTTTCCTTGTGCTGCAAGTCCACCTGGTTCTGAGGAAATGGAGTGACTCTCCCGCCTCATGCCCCAGGGAACCTTTCAGAGCCAACAGGTGCTGCTCTGTGTATGGATCAAGGCCCGGACTTAGGGTTCTGTGTCCAGGGCTGTAGACATCTGGGAAATGATGAGACATCGATGATGTCCATTTCCTGCCCTCTAACTGGGCAGAGACAGCAAGGCCCGGCAAAGGAGGGAGCAGCCTGGGCCAACACAACCCCACACTCCTCCCCCTTAACCCCAGCTGCCCCTTCAGGGACCTCAGGAGGGGGATGTACACAGTAGGGCCTCCAAGGTTGTACAGAGTTTGGATAAATGATCCTCCAGCCCTGGGGAGCCTTTCGGCCCCCTCCCCCATTTCCTCTGGGAAAGGAATGTGGGGTGGGCCCCAGAGGGCGGTGGGGGAGGGGGCCCAGGACTGGGAAATACCAGGCGTAGCTGAGATTCTATTCCGAGCCTTCCTGCCGAGTGTGAGTCCTCCTTCCCCACACCCTCCCCAGCTTCCTCCCCCCCACATCAGCAATAGCCCAGCCGAGCAGTCCCTCCCATCATCCTCTAGTTTGACCAGCTTGCAAAATCCATTCAACCTTATCTTCCTGAGGGTCGTTGGGACAGGTACTGGGGCGGGCATCTAGTCTTCTCTCCAAGTGAGATAACCATCTTTCACTGCTTCAAAGCACTTCTGCTTTACCTTATTTGACCCTTATCCTAAGGATTGGATGTCCAGGAATATTTTAATACCCATTTTTCAGATGTAGAAACTGAGGTGCAAAGGGGAAAAGTGACTAGTTCAAAGCTTCGCTTTTACTAAGCTGGGACCAGATCCCCAAGTTCTACAGCCTAAGTCAGATCTGCTTCCACATCCCTCTTGTTTATTCTTTAACAACCATGTCTTGAGTGCCTGCTGTGGGCCAGGTGTGGTGCCAGAGCCTGGGGAGCCCTGGAGAATAAGAGGAGTGCAGACCTTGTCTTCTGGACCCTTAGACTTCTGTTAGCCCCCGGCCCGTGAAACCCTTAGGGGTCCCCCAGGTCCGGATTCAGGCCAGAGCCAGCTGCCTTCATCCAGAACAAAGGGAGACTCTCACATCAACAGGGCCCGAGGCCCTCATCAGGGGCCCTGAGAGGGGACAGTTTGTTTGAGGGTGGGATCAGGGGCCTCCCAGGTCAGCCCTTGAACCAGAGGGTGGCCTAGGCTGGAGGAGCAGGAAGAGGAGAGGGTCCTGGGGCCCACGGGTCAGGGGATATGAGGAGGAAAACTGATACCTTGGGAGGGCTAGTGGTTCAGGAAGTGAGAGAGAGGGACTGGGGGTCACTTCGCCTGCTTTTCCTTCTGGTTTCCCTCCCAGAATGTAGGCCCCAAATCAGGAGATAAACAGTACCCCTCACCCCAAGAGAATGATCTGGCACTTCAGAAGCTTCCCATACGTACGCCCATCACATACCACCAAAAGCAGGTCTGTAACCACCCCACAGCCTCACACCCAGACAGAGCGAATCCGCCGCCAGGTTCCGGCCATCCCAGGCATGCAGGCAATGTGATACCCAAGGCATCTTGCCCGCCCACGCCTGGGCCTCCAACCCCTGACCCAGTCCTCTCGCTCAAGGGCAGCTGCCCCCTCGGTCCTCCTCCACCCTTTTGCCCCATTCAGATGCCTGGTTCCCAGCACCAGTTGTGTACAATCCTGACATGCCCCAGCAGGCCAAGCTGATGAGCCGGCCCAGCAAGCCTGCATCTCTCCAGCACTCTCAATGTGCAGATAACCCCTAGTCACTGGGAGCACTTGGTATGGTCCCATGGACAGGGTGTAGTTCAAAGAGTCTCTCCAGACTCATGCTTTCACCCTCCAGGACCAAGCTTGCCCTGAGTTGGGGTAGTTGGGACACTCCTCTCCCACGCTCAAACTGGGCCAGAGCCAAGGAAGGCTTGGGGGGGTGGGGGGGGGGGGGTAGGGAGGAAGCAATTGCAATTTCATCTCAAGGAGGGACCAAGGATCAGAATCACCTAGTTCTTCAGTGTCAGCGTGGCCCAGGCCTGAGCACATGGGCTCTGGAGTCCTGGATGCAGACAGGTCTGAGTCCCATCTCTACCTCTTTCTGGCTGTGAGACCGACCTCCCCAGAGTTACTTAATCTCTTTGAGCTTCTGTTTCTCACCAATAAAATAGGAATTAAGTAAATTAAATGTTGGGAGAATTAAGTAAATTAAAGAAAGTCCTTAGCACACACAGGCCCCGGGCACATAGTAGGGATTCAATAAATGCAAGATTTTTGTTGTTGTTTTCCTTTTTTAAAAAGAAAAATCTTTTATGGCGATACAATTAACATTCACCATTATATTGGTTTCAGATGTACAACATAATAATTCAAAATTTGTATGCATTGTGAAATGATCACCACAATGAGTCTGGTTAACGTCTGTCATCATCTATAGTTACAGAATGTTTTGTTGTTATGATAAGAATTTTTAAGATCTATTCTCTTAGCAATTTCAAATATGCAATACTGTATTATTAACTATAGTTGCCATGCTAAAAAGTACATCCCCATGACTTATTTTAGAACTGGACGTTTGTACCTTTTGACTTCCTTCACCCATTTGGCCAACTCCCTGAATATCCCCCTTCACCCCCTTAGCCCCCCAACTCCCCTTCCCAGCCTGTGGCAACCACCAATCCGTCCTCTGTGAGCTTGGTGGGGGTTTTGGTTTGGGGTGTTTTTTAGTAGGACTCCACATCTACGTGAGATCATACAGTACCTGTCTTTCTCTGTCTGACTTATTTCACTTAGCATAATGCCCTCAAGGTCAATGCAAGCTGTTTTGATTGTCTTTTGGATATTTACACTCTCACACACCCAGCCACACTCACACTGAGACAGACAGACAACTCAGCCACATGTACACAAAGACACGGTGACACATGCAGACCCTTAGGGAGATCTGCACAGAGCCAGGTGAACCCACTCACGAGGGCATCACTGCCACCTCCCCCTGCCAGCCCCCCACGGGCTCCTACATGCCCCACTTCTCCCCAAGCCGAGAGGAATCTTCAGGAGCCCCCCTTCCCTAGCAGAACTTGGGCAGGCCCAGAGCCTGGTCTTGTAGGTCCTTTGGGAGTGGGGAAGAGGTGGGCGACGTGAGACCCCAGGACGGGACCTGCTCTTAGCAGGCAAGGAACCTGGCAGAAGTGCCAGGCTGGCAGGGCCTTTCCCAGCAAGAGAGCCAACTTCCTCCTCCGGGAGGGAGGACTACAGATGAGCATCTTTTCTCATGGTGGGAAATGAGCACTTGCGGAAAAGGGTGAGTCTAGAGCCAGCCACAAAGTAAACAGCAGGGCCATTGCCTAGGCAACTGCAGGCCAGTGTGGGCCAGGGCCCACCACAAGCCCTCTCCAACCCCCTGATTTTCTCCACTCAGCAGCCCCTGGCTGTCTCGATGCATGCCCTCCGTGTGTCCATTCTGGTCTCTGGGTCTGTCTGGGACTCCCCCCAAACAAGGGCCTCTGCCTCCTCCCTCAGATTGGGAGCTCCCTACAGCAGCATTGGGGTTTTTTGTTTGTTTGTTTTGCCCCATAGCCATCTAGGGCAGTGGTTCTCAACCTGTGGGTCGCGACCCCTTTGGGGCTCAAACGACCCTTTCACAGGGGTCGCCTAAGACCATCGGAAAACACAGATATAATTACATATTGTTTTTGTGATTAACCGCTATGCTTTAATTATGTTCCATTTGTAACAATGAAAATACATCCTGCATATCAGATATTTACATGACGATTTGTAACAGTAGCAAAATTACAGTTATGAAGTAGCAACGAAAATAATTTTGTGTTTGGGGGTCACCACAACATGAGGGTCGCGGCATTAGGAAGGTTGAGAACCACTGATCTAGGGTCTCCCAGAGGTCACCACCTGTGTCTTTCTCCTCAGATTGGAGACTGCTCCAGGGCATGACCTGAGTCTCCCCATCAGACGGAGAGCTTCTAAGAACAGGAGCTACTGAACTTTCAGATATAGGTTTGTATTACTAGAGTGCTTTGTACATAGTAGGCTCTCAATAGTTATTTGTTCATGGTGAGAATGTGGAGAAATTGGAACCCTTGTGCATTACTGGTGGGAATGCCAAATGGTTGCTGTTGCTATGGAAAACAGTACGGTGGTTCCTCAAAAAATTAAACATAGCAATTCCACTTTTGCCTCTGTACCCAAAAGATAAGAAAGCTGGGACTCAAACAGATATGTGCACACTCATGTTCAAGGCAGCATCACTCAGACGCCAAAGGGTGGGAACCCAAATGTCAATCAATAGGTGAATGGATACATAAAATGTGGTCTGCCCCGGCATCAACAGCTGTGGCACATTTACACAACGGAATACTTATCAGCTGTAAAAAAGAGGGAAATTTTACCCTTTGCAACAGCAAGGATGGACCTGGAGAACATTATGCTAAGTGAAATGAGCCAGTCAGAGAAAGACAAGCACCAAATGATTTCACTCATATGTGGAATCTAATGAACAAAGTGAGCTAACATGTAAAATACAGACTCGTAGACAGAGCGCAGGCTGACAGCTGTCAGGCAGTGGGGGGGTGGGCTGGGGGTGGGTGGAGGGATTGAGCAAAAAAGAAAAAAAAGAGAAAGAATTCATTGGCACGAACAGCTGTGCCGTGATTGCGCGGGGGCGGGAGGGAGTGAGTGGAGGTGGAAGAGGGCATGAGGAATAAATGGTGATGGGAGAAACGTAAATTAAAATTTAAAAAATGTGGTATATACATACAATGGAATCTTATTCAGTCTTAAAAAGGAAGGAAATTCTGACATATGTGACAACATGGATGAACCTTGAGGACATTATGCTAAGTGAAATGCACCAGACACAAAAGGACAAATATTGTATAATTCTACTTATATGAGACACCTAGATTCATAGAGACAGAAAATAGAATGGCGGCTGCCAAGGGCTGGGGGAACAGGAAATATAAGTTACTGTTTAATGAGTATAGGGTTTCAGTTTGGGGAGATGGAAAATGTCTAGAAATGGATGGTGGTGATGATGGCTGCACTACAATGTGAATGTACTTAATACCACTTAAAAGTGGTACATTTTAGCCCTGTCCAGTGTTGCTAAATGGTTAGAGCATCTGCCGGCACATCAAAGGGTCTCAGGTTCAATTCCTGGTCAAGAGCACATACCTGGTCAAGATTAAATTCCCAGTCCCTGGCCAGGGGTGCTTGTGGGAGGCAACCAATCGATGTGTCTCTCTCTCACACAGTGATATTTCTGTCTCTCTCTCTCTCCCTCTCTCCTCTCCCCTCTCTCCCTTCCATTCTCTCTAAAAATCAATGGGGGGGAAATATCTATATCTATATATATATATACCTATATACCTATATATCTATATATCTATATAATAAATATATATACCTATATATCTATATAGCATATAATCCTCCGGTGAGGATTAACAACAACAACAATAAAAAAAGGTATATTTTATGTTATGTATATTTTACCACAATAAAAAAAAATGGCAAAGATCAGAATTCAAATGGAAAAAAAACCTCCTGTTGAAAGGAGATGGAACAAGTGAACAATCTCCCATTGGGGCCCAGAAGCAAGCCCGACCCAGAGATTGTCCGGGACAGCTGGGAACCTCCTGCCTGAGGACCTTTCCTTCGTGCCTTCTCAGACCCCTGATTGTCATCTTTGGGGGCCCTAGTACCCCCTGCACAGGGGGAGCTCGGGGGCTGCCAGGGAGTCTGAACTTTGATACGGTCCACCCTTGGCATTGATGAGGACCTGTCACCTATCAGGGGCTGACCTGATGGAGGCACAGTCTCTGGGGATGCCATATCCCATGGTGTCAGGACCTTGGAAGAATTTTCCTAGCAAAAGCGGGGCTAAGTGCGAGGTTCCTGCCTCCTGAGGGCCGACCCCGCACCGCGCACACGTCTATTCTAAGCCTACAAAACACCCGTAACATATACACGAGGGCGCTCACACAGAAGTTCCCGTTCCCACATGCTCTCTTAGGCACACACTCCGAGACAAACATGCAGGCAGGTCCCATGTGCAGCAGAGCCCCCTGCTGGCCCAGCACTAGCACACTTACCGCCCTCATTCCCTCCACCCTGCCTCTCACCGTTCATCCTCCAGTCCCCTCAGCCCCTCCACACCCCAGGACCACCCCTCTCCACCTCCTCCCGGGAGCAGGGTCTATGGAACCTTGGGAAGGTTCCCCCTCTGGTCAAGGAGCACTGGAGAGAGGCTAGAGCAGTGGTTCTCAACCTTCCTAACGCCGCGACCCTTTAATACAGTTCCTCGTGTTGTGGTGACCCCCAATTTCATTGTTACAAATTGAACATAATTAAAGCATAGTGATTAATCACAAAAAAAAAATCTGTAATTATATATGTGTTTTCCGATGGTCTTAGGCGACCCCTGTGAAAGGGGTCGCGACCCACAGGTTGAGAGCCGCTGAGCTAGAGCCTCTTAGATCGAGTTAAGGGCAGTCATTCCTGGAGGCAGGAGAATGCGTACAATGACTCTTCTCCAAAATCATCATATCCATTCGGAGACTCCACACTGGACGCCCATTTCAGTGGAGATGGGGGGAGGGGGGGAGAACTCTGGGAGTGGCTCTCTCTATGAATATCTGCCTGTTGTCTGACCACCTGGGCAAAGACAACAGGTGCACCCACTGTTGTTTTGTTTTGTTTTGTTTTTCAGGGGAGAGCTCAGTCCTAGTCAAGCTGAGACCACATCTCCTCCCAGGGCAGGCCTCGGCAGATTCCGAAAGTCTCCCTCAGGGCACCCGGGGCTGCCAGCGAAGAGAGGCTCTCAGCCCCACCCCTGAAACCACCCACCCCCTCACCCAGGCCCTGCCCAACCTGCCCAGGTCATCCCTTCACCCCACCTAGGAGCTGAACCTCGCCCTCACCCAGTCCATGATGCCCCGAGGCAGCTGGAAGGGCGGAGGGGACGGTGGCCCTGTAGGGACAACCTCCCTGGCTCTTGCCCATAAGGGAGCTGAGATGGTTTCTGGGCTGGGCTCTGTGGTCAGAAGAGGACAGATGGCAGTGCCTTCAGCCCTATATCCTACCCCTCACCAGTTTGCCTGGCCCCATATTAATAGTTGTTGAGTCCTTACTACATGCCAGGCAGGCTGCACATGCATGACCTCATTTAAGAGCAGAACAGCCTCTTGGGATCTCTCTCTCTCTCTCTCTCTCCTTCTCTCTCTCACACACACACACACACACACACACACCATCTTGGCTCCTTGCCCCCACCCCCCAATCTGGTGCTAGGTAGGAAATGCTGGGCTAAACCACAGGAGCACTAGGGGCTGGAGCTAGGAGGCTGGTGAGAGAGATCACTCACTGTCCCAGGATCGGGCCCTCGGTACTGGCCCTGGCCCTTTCCAGCTATGTGACCTCAAGGTCACTCGGGTTTTCTTATTTCTTCAGCTACAAAACGAAGCTGGGGATAGCGGCCTGACAAGGTGCTGGGGAAGCATTTGGGGAACTGATAAAGGGGTGGTGTTATGGCCCCAGCCCTACTTTCCACCCGTCAGAGTGAGCTCTGCTTTCCAACCGTCTCCTGGGTCCATCCGCTTCACCATGTCCACCGCTCTGCTCGTCGCCGCCACCACTCCCCCGACAGTCCAGACTGGCTGCTTTAATGTATGGCCACCAGACTCCCTGGGACATGCCTCCAGGCTCCCACACGCCCACCGCACCCCTTTCCTCTGTGTTCCAGCTCCCTTGGCCTCCTTCCAGTTCCTTTGAGGACCCGGCACTCTTCCAGCCTCAGGCCCTTTGCACATGCTGTTTCTGGAATGCTGTTTTCTCTTCCCCAGCCCCCTCCCTGCCTCACCAACACACACCCTAACTAACTACTACCCACCCTGTATTTCTCAGGAGGAAAAAAAAAAGTCACTGCCCCAGAGACACCTCCTCTGGGCCCCTAACCAGGGATGGTCCCTCTGCACCCCTCACAGCACCTTGAGCTGGTGTCTATATAATTATGAGGTCATTTTGACCATCTTCCTACCCCACCCCAGGACTGCGAGTTCTGGAAGGCAGGGACCGGCTGCTTTGCTGGCTGTCCAATCCCCAGCTCCTGGCACAAGGTGAGCGCTGGGCAAACCATTTCTGAACGTAAAGGGATGAATGAGCTTCTCCTCAGAGAGTCTCTGGGAGGTGTCTGCCTGGTGCTGGGGCTGTTTCAGATCTTTGTCTATTTTTTTTTTTTTTTTTTTTTGCATCCTACCCCTTCCTCAGTGGGAACCAGATCCGGAAAGTGGGGGTGCTGGAATAAGGATGGGGGGGAGAAGCTGCTTCAATCCCCTTTGCAGTGTCCTCGGTCCCCTCGCCCCAGCTGGCCAAGTCCTGTCCACTCAGGGCTGGCCCACCACATCCACAGCCCCTCTCTCTGGAATATAACCCTTGTCTCTCCCCGTCCCTCGTCTTCCCTTAACGGATCCCTGTCCTCCAGGTCTCAGCTTGGCTGCTTCTGAGAAGCTTCCCGGACTGCGAGCGTCGGAGCTTGCCAGGGTCCCACAGCAGTGACAGCTCCGACTCAAGCCCAGGCACCCGGTCGGCCCACCGCACTGCAGCCTCCTTACTACCAGCTTCTCCCTGCAGGCCCGGCCCAGAGGCACGCCCCTTCTCACGGCCTCAGTTTCCCCCTGCGGACTCTAGATTTCAAGAAGATGGGCAGAGGATGAAGGCAGGGGGGAGGCAGAGGGAGAGGAGGAAAGGGAGGAGCGCGAAGGGGCGACAGCTTCGGGCCAGCCAGACAGGAGAAACGCCAAGTATGCGAACCACGCCAGCCCCAGAGCTATGAATAGTGCGCCGGCCAGGCTGGCAGCCTAGGTCTGCCCTTCCCGCCCGCAGCGCCCCCACCTCCCCAACACCCTCGTCCCCCCGCCGCATCCCCCCCACCCCCCGCCCCAGCCCTCCCCCTCACCCCAGCCCTCCCCTCACCCCAGCCCTCCCACCCCCCCCGCCCCCCGCGGCAGCCCCCGGCCGCAGCCCTCCCCCCCCAGCCCCCCCCGCCCCCCGCCCCAGCCCAGCACCCCCCGGCCCCCGCTTCCCCCCCAGCACCCCCTCCCCCCCCAGCCCTCCCACGCCAGCCCCGGTAGCCCACAGGGGCCAGAAAAGGGGCGGGGTCGGAGGAGGCTCGCTTGGGGGCGAAGCCTGAGTGGCCGGAGTGGAGGGGTGTGGTCATGCAAATAAGGAGCAGCGGACGTATCTGATTGGCGGGTCTTTGCCGGCCTGGGAACGTGTGCCCAATGGGCACTCAACCAGGCTCAGCGAGCGCCCGCCCGCCGGTCCTTCAGCCCCGCGCAGGGCCTCCGCCCTCTTCCGCTTCCCTGGCGGCGGCGGTTCCCAAGCCCGGAGTCACCGCGACTCAGACTCCACCGATACTGTGCCCTGGCGGCCTCGCACCCCTCAGCCAGGGCCTGCTGCCTTCAGACACCGCCCTGCCCACCAGGGCCAGGTCAGCCTCGCCTCCGCCTCCGTGGGCTTAGACAGTTGGGCCCTTGGGAATTGCACCTGCCCTGCCTGGGGACCCCCTTTCCCATCAGTGACCGCGGTGGGGAGCAGTCCCCAGCCCAGCCCTGCCCCTGTGTACCCCCAACAGGTCAGTCAACCTCAGCCCCACTCCTTTTTTTTTTCATTCCAGAGCCGTGGGCTGTGTGTCACTGAGGGCCTGGCACCTACAAGATGCTTAACAAACCTTAGTTTGGTAGTCCACAAGGGTTTTTTTAAATTAATAAGACAGTCTCTGACTTTATAAAGAGACAGACATGCAACAAATAAAGAGGATGCAGACCGTAGTGTTTAAAAGTTCCAACAGGACTCAGAGTCCCAACTTGGTCCCACTTCCTAACTGTGTGTTGCTGAACTAGTGACGAACCTCTCTGAGCTTATTTTTCTGCATTTATAAAACAGGGATAATCTGTTCTTCATGGGGCGGTTGTGAAGATTAAAGAGACAGTTTGTGTAAAGTGCTCAGCACAGCGATGTCTGGCACTGAAATGCTCAATTAATGTTAGGACACCCAATACTCCGGTTGTTATTACGTGGTTCTCACAATGCAGTGCCAGGTGCTATGGGAACATACAGTTCATGAGTCAACAATTTCAGTCAACAGGACCTGGGCTAGAAGTTGGAGATAGTTCAGTGAACAAGACAAAGTCTGCCCGCACGGAGCTTACAGCCTACTGCCCAGAGGAGGAAGTCCCCATATATCTAAGGACTTGGGGGTGGGGGGGTGCTTTACAGAGAAGGATATTTGAACTGGGCATTGAAGGATGAATAGGAGTTTGAGAAATAGAGAAGACAGGAAAGGCTATTCAGAGAAGGTGAAGAGATGGTGTGGCAAGTTTCTGGAAAGGGAAGAGGGTGATGTATCTGCTCCTATTCTGTCCTCTCCATCCCCAACTCCATCCCTCATCATCTGGTCTGCTGTCTCCGCTGCCTGACACCCTTCCATGGCTCCACAGTCTCTATGAAAACAAGTCATACTGGGTCTGGAATGCCCATCTCTCCCTTCTATGCCTACCACCCCTCTATTGCCCCAGCGGACATCTTTCAGGCCCGGCCAGCCTTGCTTCCTCAATGAGGCTTTCTTTCCCTCAGAGCTCAAGCATCTTTAGAAGAACCAGGGGCTCAACCCATGTTGATTGATGGAGCCCTGGGGTGCTCCATACCACTCAAGGGCAAACCCAGACTCTAGGCAGGCACGAGGAGAAGCAGGCACAGCGGAGGCGTGGAGAAGCAGAATATAATCATGCATCTGCACCCTCCACCCCTCCTTCACCATCACCCAGACCCCTGCTTGGATTTCAGGGCTCCGTGGGGGAGGTGGGAGTGTCCACCTCTCGCAGGCTTTTCCTGGTCAGGGGAGGTAGCCGTGACTCAGGACAGGCTTAGGATTCAGAAAGATCCAGACTTAAATTCAGATTCTGGGTGACCTTTGATGGGGTTATTTACCCTCTCAGGGTCTCAGCTCTTGTATCAATAAATAGATAACCACTTCACAATGACCCTTGAAAATTCATAGAAAAAAAGTTTCACTAAAGAATCCTCAACGATAGGCTTGGAAACAGGAAATGAGAGAAAGGAGATTAATCGCATCGCCAATTGGTTTTTAACCAATTCCTACAGCGATTCTACCCAGCCGTACTGTTTCCATCTTCAAACAGCTGTTACCGCCTTTGTGGCCACATTCACACTCAAATGACGTCACAGTGAAGATACTCGCTAGTGTCTGCTTTGGTTCTGTCTCCCCAGTTATGCCAGATCATTTTTATGTAATTTAATATATATACATATATATATGTGTGTGTGTGTGTGTGTGTGTGTATATATATATATATATACATATATATATATATAATTGACTTCAGAGAGGAAGGGAGAGGGAGAGAGAGGAGAGAAACATCAATGATGGGAGGGATTCATTGATTGGCTGCCTCCTGCATGCCCCACACTGGGGATTGAGCCCGAAACCCAGGCATGTGCCCTGACCCGAATTGAACCTCAACGTCTTGGTTCACAGGTCGATGCTCAACCACTGAGCCACGCTGGCCGCGCTGTAATATTTTTGACAGAGGGTGTCAAGGAGTGTTCTGGACTGGCAGACAGTGTAGATGCAAATCTCAGAACCTGTGGTTATAAAATCTCAGTGGAGCTGTTGGGTGGAGGAAAAACAGACAAGAACCCCCTTGAGAGCCGGGTTGTGTCTTTTTCATCCAGATCCCAAGACCCACAGGGAGCCTGAAACACGGGAAATGAGAGGGCACAGGAGTCATCACCAAATGAACCACGGCCGGTTGGCATGGAGATCTGGCTGCTGCCTAGTTTTCTCAGGCACAGAACCGCCAATCTCTGGAGTCAGGTCCTTCTCCTGCCCCAGGCTGAAGCCAGGCCTGGGAATGTCCTTAATGCTCCTGGGCCACACCCGTCTCCCAGATAACACTCTCCCTAGCACCGTGGGACCCAAGCATCCGGGAGCCACTGGCAAGGCAAAGGTCCCAGTGGGGAAGGAAAGGGGGATGTGTGCCTTTTTTTTTTTACATTAAAAATATATATATTAGCCCTAGCCGGTTTGGCTCAGTGGGTAAAGTGTTGGCCTGTGGACTGAAAGGTCCCAGGTTTGATTCTGGCCAAAGGCACATGCCTGGGTTGCAGGCTCGATCCCCAGTGGGGTGTGCAGGAGGCAGCCAATCAATGATTCTCTTATCATTGATGTTTCTATCTCTCTCTCCCTCTCCCTTCCTCTCTGAAATCAATAAAAAAAATATATATATATATATATATTTTTTTATTGATTTCAGAGAGGAGGGGAGGGGGAGTGAAAGATTGAAGCATCAATGATGAAAGAGAATCACTGGGGATCAAGCCTGTAACCCCGGGCATGTGCCCAGGTATATGACCTCCTGGTTCATAGGTCAGGTGATATATGTGCCTCTTCCTCTGTCAGCAGCCCTAGCCTGTTGCATGGCCCCCCTTTCCTGACTCCCTCTCTTTCCTTTTACAGACATCCCACCCTCCTCCTGGTCTCTAGGCCCAACCTCAGCTGCCCCATCATCCCCGCCAGGTGCTGCAGGGCAGAGGGGGGCACAGTGCCAAGGCTTCATTACAGCTAATGAGGGCTCAGCTCTGCAGATGCCGGTGCAAGATACGGAAGAGGACCCGGACCGCCTGCAGCCCCATCAGGACCTCGGGCCCTCAGCTCCCTCCTCCCCATCTCTGGAGGAGGAACCGGGGCCACTTCCTCGGAAGAGGTAAGGGAGATTTAGAAGAATCTTCCCAAGTACAGAGAGTGCCATGATGCCACCGAGAGATTGGGGTGTGGGGGCATGAACTAGAAAACAGCATCAGGATAGGTTCTCACCTGGGCGGCCAGAGGCTCCACTGTCCACTACTCAATAAAAAACAAACAAACAAAACTAACAGAAACCCACTCCTCCCCTCCCTCCTTTCATGGAATCACAGCGGGTCAGAAGAGACCAGCTTGGACTGTAACTCAACCACCCGAGATCCCTTCTCAGCGGGCTCCCATCCTCCCTCTTCCTCCCACTTTTGCCGCTCCCTTGCCCTCTGCCTCTGCCTCCTTGTCCTGTCTCCGGGCCTCAGTTTCCCCATGAGTCAAATGGAGAAGAAGGGAAGTAGGGGTGGCCTATCTCCTGTTAAAACTTTTTTTTAAACATTTTGATTGGTTTCAGAGAGGAAGGGAGAGGGAGAGAGTGATAGAAACATCAATGATGAGAGAGAATCATAGATAGGCTGCCTCCTGCACGCCCCACACTGGGGATGGAGCCTGCAACCTGGGCATGTGCCCTTGACTGGAATCGAACCCGGGACCCTTCTGTCCACAGGCTGACGCTCTGTCCACTGAGCCTAACCAGCCAGGGCACCAGCTGAAACTTTTGAAGATGTTCCCTCTCAGAGAACTTCTCTCCCCACCCTCCACCCCCCTCTCTCTTTGGGAGAACAATCCAGATGTTCCTCCCCACGGAGAATGAGGGGATCTCTGTGGTGGAGGGTGGGAGTCTCCACTTCAGCCCCCCCTTTCAGCCTTTTGGGGGCTCTCAGGAGCAGGAAAAGCTCTGATGACCCAGATCTCTACCCCTCTCTCTTACCTAGGGCTCTAAGTCTCACATCCCCCCTACCCCATCCCCCAATCTCTCCAAGGAACTCTCACACTCTGAGGAAATTAAAAAAGAGAAAGAAGCTATGAATTTAGGAGCCCAGAGTGAGACAGAAATCATGATAGGAGCCAAATGAACCTTTAGCGGGGCCAAAATGAACTCTGCCCTTCCCTATATTGACCTCCCACTTGGAGGCCAAGACCCCGGGTCGGTTGTCCTCCCACAAGTGCCCCCAGCCTGGCCACATTCCTCCAGCCCACACACCTCCCGCCAGCCTGCTGCCCAAAGGCACTGCATCTGCTTGCATCCTTGGCTTGCAGATCCGTCATCCTTGCACCCCGCCCCAAGCTGTCTCTCCACCCAGGGGTTCAGGCTGAGCTTTGAAAGGGTCACTTCAAAGAGGACCTGCCTGTGAGAGCCCAGCCAGACCCAGGGCTGGCTCCTCGGCCAGATTCCCGGCGGCTGGGGACAAAGGCTCCACTGTTCCTCCGACCCCCAGACGCCCCCAAATGCACTGGGCATAAGAAGTCTTTCTTTCCCCAGTTCCGCTCCTTACAGGCCCTTGCTCTCTGCCACTGGGAGTAGCCCTGGTCCCTCCTCCAAGAGAGACTGGGAGACAAGGAGCTACCAGCTCCCCCATGACCACCACCACCACCAAACACCCACCCCCTCGGGCAGCCAGAATGTGGAGGCAGCCTTGGGGCCTCGCCGCCCCTCAACCACCAAGCCCTTTGCAGGCCTGCCAGGGCCTCCCACCCATCAGAACCAAGCCCATGCTTACAGGCCTTCTCCAGGAAGTCTTCCAGGACTCCCTGTGCTTGGAGGGACCTCACAGCACAGCCTCGAACCTCGCATTCCTCTCTCCAGTCCCTGAGAGCAGGAACCAGGTTCCACCTGCTCCTCTGATTCCCTACCACCCGGCGCTAATCCCAGAGCCGAGCCCTTCAGGTTTTCTGTGTTAACCTCTCACCAGTGCCTGAATTCTCTCCAGTCCAGCCGGAGCTTGCTCACCTCCTCTGATTGGGGCCCTCATCACCTCCAGGGGCAGCTCATTTCCTCTTCAGATTACTCAGGCCATAAAGGGTTCCCTCTATTGAGCCCAAAGTATGTTGTTCTCATTTCCATCCATTGATTATTGTTTGTTTAATCACAGTTGCTACTAAGAGTTCAGATTACCAAATGTCAGCCACTTTACCTATATTACCTCATTTAATCCAAAACAATTTTGAGGGATTATTTCAGGGACAAGAAAACTGAGGCCAAAAAACAATGAACTTGGCTAAGGTCACATAGTGAACAAGGGGTAGGGCTGAAATCTGAACTTCAGCAAGGCTGAAGTCAGGGCCCAGGCATTCAGCCTACCTCCCAGTGTGCCCAGGCACCTCCCGACACCGAGTCTTCTTTTTTCCCAGTCCAGCTCCCCACCAGCCTTTGTCAGTACATCCAGTGTGACCTGGTGATGGAGTCTGATGTTCATTCAAACCAGCAAATGGGGAGCAGGGGGAGTCAGAGGGGAAGCAGTCACCTGCCCAGGAGCACACAGGTTTGAGCAGGTTGGAGGAATGACCCTGGCCATCATAGGGTTTAGGACCGGGAGTCCAATACCTCTTCCTGTCAGACATAGAAAACTGATGGCTATGACAGGCCCTGCCCAAACCAAACACTCCGTGCGCCCTCCAACTATTAAGCTGAACATCTCAGGGCCAGAGAGAGAAAAGAGGAACAGGCCTCTTTAATCCAATCTGTAGTCTTTTGCCATGTGCCCACTGCCCAGCACTGTCCCCTTGGAACTCTGGGAGAAGAAGGGAGGGAGAGAGGGCAAGAGAAAAGCCAGAGGACTGGGGGCCCCCAGTGGCCCCCGTTTAAGTGGTGGAAGGCATTGGTGACAGGGTGTGGGTGAGCTTTCCTTTTCTTTCTAGGTTTGGCTCAGGCACTCCTGGCGCAGATAACACAGTAATGCACTTCTCGGCTGCCTTCCCAAAACTCCAATCCCAGCTACTTCCACAGGGTTAGATGATCGAATTCTGTGGTTTTCCATACACTGTCAGTCATTCAGTCAGTCAACAAACAGCACTGCTCTGGCCAGGCTCTGTGGATACCGAGATAAACAGGACACCTCTGGGCCTGCCTGGAACGAGGTCAAGAGCAAGGTCAACTCCTTAGCTCTGCCACCAGCTGAGTGCCATGAGGAAGCCATGTAATCTTTTTGTGCCAGTTTCTTTGTGTGGATGATGATACTGTACCTACCTAGAGTGGTAAGCACTTCGGAAGTAGTTGCTATTATTTTTCTTGCCCTCAGATAATGCCAGTCTGGTCGGGGAGACTGACTTGTAGACCGACGGTCACAATGCCAGTGGCAGAGCTAGGCACGGTGCACCCTGGGAGGCCAGGGGAGGGGCTGCTCCCTGGCCTGCACTTCACAAACATTTATGGAGAATCACTCTGTGCCAGGCACTGTGCTGGCCACTGGAGACACGGAGATGAACGGGACACATTGTCCACTCATCCTTGCTCCTCTCCGCCCTCCCTTCTCCCTCCTGGGCCTGGTCCCAGAACCCGGCACCGAGGGGGACACTAAGGACAGAACCAACTGTGCATGGAAAGGCATGGCCTGGGGGCCAGCAATCAGAACACCTGGGTTCATGTCCACCGCTCACCGGCCACCTGACGTTGGGCACTCTCTGACCTCAGTTTCCCCACTGGAGCAGGAGGGAGATGGACAAGAAGACCCCTCTGGTCCTGACCCACACTGACAGCTGATGACTATGCTCCACCCCCATAGGGCCCCAAAGTCCAGTCCCAAGGCCACCCCAGCCTGCTGTCCCACCGAGGCGGTGGGGAGAAGATGCCTGCCTGGCACTAACTGGCACTGCCCTGCTGATGAGCTGGCACAATTTCACATGGAACAGGGGGCCTGGATCTAAAGGCGGGTTGTTGGAAGGGGTGGGGGTGCTAGGGGCAAGGCAGCGCCAGCTCCCACAGGCCCTATTCATGGCTCTCTCTCTGGGGAGGGAGAGAGAGCAGGATAATTAAGCCCAGGCTTTATCCAAATCCCTGACCAAGCCAATATCTCACCTTTGAACCAGCAGACCAGGGCTGATGTCCCTTTGGAAGGAAAACACCAATGAACCGAACCATGACCAAGTCTATGGGCTGGCATGGGGCCTGGGGGTTGGAGGGGTAAATGAGCTGATTCCCCACCCACCAACCATGGACACCTGAGGCCTCGCCACCCTGAGGCCTCTTGTGCCCATCCCTGTGCCAACTGAAAGAAAAACCACCAAGCTCCAATCTAGCAAGAGGTTGACCTTGATCTTGGGCTGTGTCCAAGATGGACCCAGCTTTGGGGTGCGAATGACAGCAGGACAAGGCAGGTCCTGAGACGAGGGATAGCAGGGTGAGAGGATGGACTCCAGCCGGATTGCCGGGACCCTACCCCGGCTCTGCCACCTCTTAGTGATGTGATTTTGTTCAAGCTATTAGCTCTGTGTGCCTCAGTGCCCTCAACTGTAAAATGGGAATGATGGTACCACACCTCATGGTTGTGTTGTGAAAATTAAATGAGGTCATTGATACAAATCCTGGCCCATGTCTTAGCTGTCAGCTGTACTATGAAAGAAACTCCCCCTCCTTAAAAACACATCTTTGGGGGCACGAATGTATATGCTCGTTTGACTATATTTGATCCCCTATGAATCGCTCTGTATTTCTGCACTGGAATCCACCTCCACCAGAATCTACCAGACCCGCTATCGTGGAGGAAAGTTCCCGGCATGGTGCTCCAGGCTAGCCTGGGATGCTGCAGCTCTGAAGCCTCTCCCCGGAAGTTCTCCCCAAGAGCTAACTGCAATCCCTCCTGTTGTAACTGATTCCATTCTCCTCCTTTGTACTCTCTTAACCACGCACATCATGAAATCCTTCTAAGAATCCCTGCAATGAAGGATGAAGCAATACGTGCCTCTGCCCACTCCTGCACTGCCCTGTCCTGTACCGACACCTGCCCTCACCCCCACGCCCATTCATGCCAAAAATGCTGCACCCCTGGAGGACCAGACTGGCCTCCTGCTCCCCCTTCCCGTGAGCTCAGGGTCAGCCTGAGGAGGGAGCACAGACTCCATCCAGGCGGCCCAGACACAGGGCCTATTCCCCAGGCCCCTTCCCTCTCTGCTTGGACTGGGATCCTCAGAAGCCGGCCCCATTCCCCATGGTGTCCTAAAGCCACCTTCCTCATAACGCTGTCCTCCGAAAAGTTTTCATCTTGTGACTCCCATCAAGAGACTGGGGGGCCTGGGATGCAGAAACTGGGAACTCCTAGCCCCTTGGGGGTGGACTCAACCACCATGTGAGCAAGTGGAAGAGGCTGAGGTTGGGAACCTTTGAGTGATGTTTGGAGGTGAAATGAGGTTATGGAGTCGAGATTCACATCGAACGCAGCATCTCAGCGAGAGAGCGGCCGCTTTTGGGAATGGGACTGTTGCCCTGGCACAGGGGGAGAACATGGGGTCAAAGCCATCCACCCCAAGCTGGGCCACAGGGTAAGGGTGGGGGTGAGAGGGCAGAGGAGAGAGATGATGTGCTGGTGGTGGTGGTGGTGGTGGTGGAGGAGTGTAATCCAAGGGACTCAGGGTTAATGACCTCCACCCCCACCCCCACCCCCTGTCCATCCTGAATTTCAAGTTTGTAATTAGGAGCACTTTGGCTGAGCGGCGGAGGGGGAGTCCGGGAGAAGTGAGCACACATCCCTCCAGCTCCCGAGACACTCAGCAGTCTCCAGAGTGTCTCCGAGTTTGCAAAGCGCTAGACCCCAGCTTTCCTCTGGGGGGAGGGCTGGGAGGAGCACCCCTGTGGCCCCCAGCCCTGTCAGAGGAGGAAGAGGCCTCAGCCCGGACCTTGACCCCAACATAGACCCCCAGGGAACCTCCTTTCCAAGCCCAAAGAACAGACTGGCCTGACGGTGTTCGATCCTTCAGCTCGGGAAGGGGAGGAGGGCATGTGTGGGTGCCCCGGCGGACCGGGCAGCCGGGCTCGGCAGGAGGGGGCTGACCGGATGGGGCCCGGAGGCCCCCGCCGGCCCCTCCCCACCCTCAGCAGCTGGCAGATGAAAGAACCCAAGCAAAGCGGCCCAGCGCTGAGTAATCCCCTGGCACCCCGCGACCAGACCCACCCACGGCCAGTCCGAGGGGACCAGGGGTCCCGAACCCATTTCTCTTCCTCGGGACCCCGGGAGGTAGGGGGGCGCGGCGGACTCGCGCCAGGCAGTTCGCTGCGCCGTCCGGCCCGGCGGGGGGCGAGTGTGGCGCGGGGAGGGGGTGTCCGGCCGCCGCAGTCAAGGACGTCCCGCTCCGGGAACTCCCTCCCCCACTCCCTCTCCCTCCAGCTGTGCCGGGGCCTCGCCAACGGAAAACGAAAACTCGGGCAGAGGAAGCAGCGGCGGGCGCCCCGCCTGAAAAACCCGGACAAAAGGCACGGACCTCCCGCCCCCGCTGGCCAGCCGCCGGGGTCCGGGCACGGCCGCCCCGGCCCGTGCCCCCTGCCCTGGCCGCCCCGGGAGTCCCGGCCCCCGGCCTACCGTCCTCCGGCCCCACCTCCTGCCCAGGGCAACTCTCGCTCTGCCCCCCGCCCCCTCCGCCCCCCGGCCCCCCGCCAGCCGGTATCCCCCGCGGCCGTGCCCGCCGTGCCCGCGCCGTGCGCCCTGCGTTGTGCCCGCCGAGCAGGGGCGCCGCGACCCGGGCCCACCGCCAGCCCCGGCAGTGCCCGGACCACCCCCTCCCCTGGCCGAGGGCCTCACCTGGGGGGGCCGGGGCTCCGAGCGGGGCGGGATCCCGACCAGGCAGAAAGCGACTCCATTCATCGGGCGGCAGCGGCGACTCTGCGGCCGGGGCGCTGTTGGGGGCGCGCGGGCTGGGACCCGAGGGGGGCGGGGCCGCCCCTTCGCTCCGCCCCCTGAGCTCCCGACGGGGCGCACGCGCCGCCTCCCCGCCGGGCACCGCATGGGGAGAGGGGCGCGGGCAGGTCCGCCCTGGCCCCGGAGCTGGAGGGCAGAGCGCAGGCTGGGCCGGGGCGATGGTCTCCGGGAGACCGTCCGGGCCAGCCTCCCGGGACCGGCCCCAACAGACGGTGATCCGGGCCGGCCCAGGAAAGGGGACGAGGGCACAGAACCCAGAACTGGCACATGGAGGGGGCGTGAGCGAGGCACGAAGGGAAAGGGAGGCAGAGGGAAACGCAGCTAGACAGAGACGTAAGGAACAGAGACAGAGAAAGCCCGAGAGAGGCCGGGAAAGCCAGAGACAGAGATGGAAGACCTGGGGTGGATGGGAGGGAAAGACAGAAACAAGCTTCGGGAACTTTCCATCCCGAGACTCAAGGAAGCTGAGACAAGGGCAGGGATGGCGATGCCCGTGTGGCCGAGGGTTCCGGAGGGGAACCTGCAGGGGCTCCCCGCAGGCTCACACCCCCTCCCAAGTCAGGGTCTCGCCCAGGACCTTACAGAGGCCGGAACGGAGGCTGCAGGAGAGAGGCTGGCAGGCACCCCAGCCCTCGGACTCCGGCGCAGCCAGCCTGCGGCTCAGGCCTCTCGGCAGCTCGGAGACCTTCCCCACAGCAGGCAGCCGTGAGAGCAGAGACCCCTCAGGCCCCCCAGGCACAAGCGACCCTGCTTCACTCTGAGTTGGGCCCGAAGAGCCACTGGGGTTCTGAGCCGGTTCCTCCTGTTTCTGTCCCCCAAGCAGGACCCCTCTAGCCGACCCAGGAGGGCTCAGTCCCTCGGTCCTTCATTTCTGAGGGGTCGTCTTCTCTGCTGTCCAACATCCTTCCTACCTCCCACTTCCTCCAGCCCATGCTCACCTCTTCCCCATGGCCTCTTGCAGTTTACGGACTATGGAGAAAGGAAGGGAGAGCGACCGATAGATGGAATATGACTTGGATGAGGCCTGTGAGGAGAGGGGGAAGGCCAACTCTGCGTCCTTTGGAATCACCCACTCCTTCTGGGGCAAGACTCCTACAGCCTCCACCTTGACTCCTGAGAGCAGATCAGCCCCAGCCCCCCACCCCTTCACCTCTGATGGGGATCAAGGCCATCCCTGCTCCTGTGAACCTGAGGAAGGAGACACTGACTTGCTTTGAAATCTTATGTTTCATTTAATTTATTTTAAATCCCCAGGACGTCAATGGAACGGGTGCTCTTCTAATGACAGAGGGGCAGTAATGACCCCTCTTCCCTCCCCACCGCTCTTCATCGAGGTCAGGTGCAGCCAGAATTATCCACCACACCCCCCGCTCCCGAGAAGTCCCTCCTACTATCTGACTGTAATCCATCACACTGTATATTTTTGCTTCATCTTCACCCGGGTTCCTGTTTCTGATTCTTTCCGCCCTGTAGCTCCAGTGGCCCAAAGTCTGCTGCCACCCTGGCTCAGGGGACCGTTCCTCTCAACAAATGGGTTGTCCGTGTAAAGGGGGAAGCCCTGGCATCTGAGATCCAGACTGAACTGAGGCTGTGGGGGAGGGGCGGAGCGTGGTGGCCCCTGGGAGGCCCCTGGCTCACTTTTTCCAGAGCCTGATACCCTCAGACACTGCAGGAGGCGGCGAGAGGAAATGAGCTCACACTGGCCGGCAGGCAGTTTCTCCCTCCACAATGCACGGCACTCACCTCCCCCACTTCCCAGAAAGTGTGCTCTGCCCCCACCCTGCTGCCCTTCCCACCTCTTCCTGCACCTTGACCCGCACCCCCATCCTGTCCCAGCCCTCCCCATCCATCTTCTCTAGTACCTCTTCCTCCCCTCCGTCCTCTCCATCCTGGCTCCCCAGCCCCTGACTCCCGCATCTCACTGCCTGCATCCCACCATCCACCCCCAAAGCTACTGTCTTCCTGGCGTGCTCTTTTTCTGGGGTTTCAGGCAGTAAAGCCCAACATGGGGTGGAGGGTTCCTTCACTAAGGATCTTCCTTATACTCTTTCTAAACTCCCCTCCCAACCCAAGCACCTTTCTTCATTCACAATTGTTTATTGGGAGCCCTAAGCACGAGGAAATGGGGGAGTGGAGGTGGCCCCTTGGGATCTAGAGACAAGCCTAGCTCCTTCCCTTGAGGGGGCTGGGTCTCACCAATCCTGACTCTAGTGTGAGGAGCAAGGCAAGGCTGGAGAAGCAGAGGAAGGCTCCCAGGAGGAGGTGGCCTTGGGTTGTTAAGGGCTCCATGGATGGCTTGTGGGCAGGAGGGGGAATGGGGGAAAAGCACTCCCGGGAAAAGGACTATCATGGACAAAGGCAGGGAAGCAGGAGGGAGCCCACTAGGGTGTGGGTGTGGCTGGAGCCAAGCAGGGGGCATGTGGACAGGAAGCACGGAGGGATGAGGAAGGAAACACCGGTGGGGATATGACCCTGGAGTGACTGGGCCCGAGGCACTTCGATTTTAGCCTGGCTTGGAGCAGGGATTCTAGAGAAGATGTGCCATGACCACTGTGGCTTGATGCTGGGGGGGCAAGAGGGGGGGCTGCAGGGGGGGGGGCATTGCTCCAGAGCATGGAGCAATAAACATCAGAGGCCCTGGGACTTGGTGACCAACTGGGTGTTGGGGAAAGGAAATAGAAGAGTCTAGAACAACTCCAAAGTTTCTGTTTCAAGAGTTCTCAGGGAGAAGAGACATGCCCTATGTTAGCTCTTCTGTATGTATTATTCAAATTTAGCCCTACAAAGGGGCTGTGAAATAGATATTATCATCCTCACTTTATGGATAAGGAAACGGAGGCCCAGAGAGCTCGAAAGTCCTACCCAAGGCCACTCAGGATTTGAACCCAGGCATTTGGGCACCAGAGCCCGCAGACTTAACCCTCAGGCTGTGCGGCGTAGTGGTTGGCAGCTTAAACCCTGCATCCATTCCCCAGAAGGGAGGCCTGCGTTAGAGACATGGATTGAGTCATCGGGAGACCAGGAGTGTGGTTCAGATTCCCCAGAGACAGAGCAGAGAGGAGACAGATGTGGGACCGGAGCCTGGGAGCACCCACCCTCAGTGGCAGGTCAGAGAGGAAGAGGCAGCCAGGAACCCGGGAAGGCTGGAGGAAGTGGCACTGTGCTGGGCAGAGAGGGCACTTTCGGGGTGCGGTGGGGGCAGTGGCCAGATCGTGCTGTGAGGAAGAGCATCAGGGGTGAGGTCATGAAATCGAACCTGCTAAGAGAATCAGCAGGAGAGGGTGGGAGGGGGTGGCATAGGTGAGCCATGGGGGAGGCCCATCTCCATTTGGGTAGGGGAGGCTTGAGCAGGCACCGAGGGAGAGAGAGCCTGAATGGAGTGGAGGAAGAAGAACCAACACAGCTTGCCAGGGCCAGGTAGGGCTAGAAGGGAAGCAGGGGTGAAGGTCAGGGAGTCCCCAGACCAGACCCTCCCAGGACAGGATCAGGCTTGGCCCAGGAGCTCGGAAGGTGCTGTGTGGTGTCATCAGGGTGGGTTCAGGGCCCCATCCTGCCCACCCGGTAGCTGTAAGTCTTTGAGGAAAAGAACATCCTTGGAACCTCAGATCGCCCTCTGTAAGATTAAGGCCGTTTCCACCTGCCTCCGATTTGATATGTATTCAAAGCAAGCTCTGAGCTGAAAAGGAACAACAGTGGGAGGGGGGGCGGGGGGGCTCGGGTTATAGGACAGGTGGCCGTAAACCTGGCCACAGCCTTTGGCCCTCCCACTGGAGGTAAAAGAGCACCCCCTTGTGGAGAAGGGCAAGAGGGCAGGACTAAAGGGGAATGCTGAAGCCTGGAGAGCTGACCTCTTCTTGGGTCTCTGGCTTTCAGTCACCAGAGTCTCTGCTTGTGCCCCAAAAGCAACCCAGCCTCACCTAAATTTTCATCTCCAAGGCAGGTGGGGGCCCAATTCATTCAAGTAAAAAAAACAACAACAACAACAAAACATTTGCCCTAGCCGGTTTGGCTCAGTGGATAGAGTGTCGGCCCATGGACTGAGGGGTCCCAGGTTCGATTCCGGTCAAGGGCACGCACCTCGGTTGCAGGTCCCCTAGCCCTGGTCGGGGTGCATGTAGGAGTAACCAATCAATGTGTCTCTCTCACATCGATGTTTCTCTCTCTGTCTCGCCCTCTCCCTTCCACTCTCTCTAAAAATAAATGGGAAAATATCCTCAGGTGAGGATTAACAACAACAACAAAGGCATTTATCGAGCATTGACTATATGCAAATGGCTGTGTGGGGTGGTGGGCACAGCTCAATGAACCAGTGGATATGCCTCCCTGCAAGGAACTCTTATTCCAGGAAAGGGCAACAGACGCAGAAAAGGATGGCTGGGATGATGGCGTGAGGGTGGTGTGAGCAGCGCCTTGTGCAAAACAAGGGGGAGCCTCCATACTGAGAGGGGAAGGGAGGGATGTGGGAGGCAGTGTTTGCCCGAGACCATGAAGGCTCTCAACTGGCAAGTGGCAGAGGAAGGAGGCCTGAAGACTGAGAGCTGGGGAGGGGTGGGCCCAGGCTCTGGCAGAAGCACCAGGCATCCCATAGAGTGAACCTCACTGAGCATCTGTAATGGCACAGGGTGTGGGCAGTCCCCGCCCTCATCCGTGCTTCCAGGTCCCTGAGGAATCTGGGTAAGAAGAATCCCACCGGAAAACCACGCGGGGTGGGGATGTTATAGACCCCTGGCCAGGCTGGGGCCAAGGGACACGCAACCGGCCAAAGAACTGGGGCCCCAGCCCAGCAACCTCTGGACAGCTGGCTCCGGGTGGGAGCGAGGGCTTTGGCTTCTCTGGGCTGGCATCAGGGCAAGCCAGCTACACCCCAGAGAAGCCCCGTGTCAGGGCAGAGGGTGGATGACAGATGCCCCAGCCCTGCTATTGTCCACTGGCAGCCCCGCAGGGAAACCATGTCGGGGAACCTGTGTCATGGGTCGGGGAGACGTGGCTGTGGCCTGGGGTCTCAGCCCCGCAGCCACCCGGCCACGGAAGAGCCGGTGGCCTGGAGTGTGTGCGAGGGTGTGTGCAAGGGTAACACAACGGATGACGCATAAGGACCGGGACGTCACCTCGCAGGAGCTTGGAAACACCAAGATGGCGGGGAAAGGAATTGAAATGTGCTGAGTACCTGCTATGCACCAAGCTCTTTACAAACCTGCGTTCACGTACTGCCCGTGACAACACCGTGAGGTGGTATTGTTTGCCCGCTACCTAAAGGAGAGAACAGGCCCAGAGGGGAGAAGTAACTCGCTGACGTCTAATGTTCAGCTCTTCCTCCTTCCACAAAGCATGACCCCCGCACGGCAGGGCCGGGTGCTCCCTTCCAGCTCCAAGATGCTAAATTCCATGGTTCCCTGTGAGGGCTTTTTCGTTCTCCCAGCAAATGGCCTAGAACCCTGCTTTCTACACAGGCCCCAGACCCTGCCTGGCCCCGCCTGGCCCCTGCACACAGGACAGGCCTGCTCACGCTCCTCCATGGTGGGGGTGGCGGAGAAAGGAGGAGGAGGGGAGAGGAGGGAAGTGTAGAGGAAGGGAAGAGAAGGAGAAGGGACAGGAACAGAGGGGAGGGGTGAAAGGAAGCGGGGAAGGGTGGCTCCCACCTCCCCCTGGACGCTCTGGAAATCCCCGGCAGCTGCTCCCCTCGCCTCTGTCTGGCCCCGAGCCAGCCCTGGGTGGGAGTGAGGGGCGTTAGATGGAGAGGACAGAGAGGCCGGGCACTGACCACAGGGGGGCAAGCCCACACCCACCCCCCACGCCCCCCAGGGCAATTCCAGCCCCTGTGAGAGATTCCAGGCATGCTCCCCTTTAAGGAAACCCTACATGCCAAAACCCACACATACCAAACAGGCACATCAGGGTGGCGCTTGCACTATAAAAGGATTCTTTGCTTTACGAGAAGGCTCAGCACATGGGAAACTTAAAATAGGAGCTTCCCCGGTGCCGTGAAAGCAGCTCTGGTTTCAGAAGCACCCCACACACTCCCTGCTTCCGCACATCCACAGAGCTGGCAGTGCCCTTGGGGCTGGCAGGGCTGGAGCTGCCTTAAGGCGCTGCCATCAGCCTGGGCGCCTCCTCTGTGCTCTGTGCTGATCATCAGAATCCCCACGGGGTGGAGGGACAGGCTGGCCGCAGTGCTCCTCCACAGAGGTGCCCTCGGACGCTAGAAAGGACCCGGAAAGCCGCCGCTCAGCACAGCTGGCAGGGGTTTCACAGCAGCCCCCAGAGGGCAGAAGCCTAGGCCTCCCAGTGGCCCGGTGACGGGCCAGAGCAGGAGCCCAATGTCCTGACCCTCCGTCCCGCTCTCCCCTCCCTCCCGCGACGCCAGAGAACAGGGGAGACGGGCTCTGTGCTCTGGGAAAGGGGGAGCCGCCGGCCCCCAGAGGAAGTACAGAAGGTTGAGGGAGGCGACCCAGGGCGGCTTTGAGGAGCAACGCAGGCCAGGCTGCGCCCCCAGTGAGATGCGTTTAGGGTGATGTAGGCAGGAAGCCTTGGTGGCCCCTAGCCCCCCTTTTGTTATTGAGGCGGATTTCACATTCTATTAAATTAACTCTTTTCAATTGAGCAATCCAGTGGCATTTAGTCGTTCCCTCCCCTCCAATACTGGTTTGTGCCCAGAGTGGAGTTGAGGATGGAGTCAGTAATAACAACGGCAGATAATGGTGAACTGAGTCCCCTTCCCCCTGCCAGGCCAGGCGCCCCCGGGAGCTGCCACTGGCCATTTAAATTAACAACCAAGATGCCAAACAGGCCTGGAGACCAGCCCAGCCCACAATCCCACCCCAAACGTCACTCAGAGCAGATGCCCAGACCCCTTCATCCTCCCTCCCAGTGTCCCTCTCCAACGCACAACTTAGGACCAGCCTACCCCCAGGCCCCACCTCTCCCTCCCCATCTCCCTCCAGCCCGCCTCATGCCCCATCTCACCACCATCACAGACAGCCCATGAACCCCTCTCTCTGCCACAGAGTCAGGGGCCAGCTCAGTCTGAAGGGGGTGGTCTCAGAGCCCAGGGCCCCAGGCCACTGCTATAGGCAGAGCAGCCCCCAAGGGGCCTGGGAGTGTGCACAAGCCCAGCTCTCACAGGCAGTCACTCCCAGGAACAGAAAACAGCCACTCCAGGCCCCACCCCAGACCTTGCAAACCAAGTCGGGTTAGGAAGGAAGCGAGGCAGCCCCTAGCAGCCCCGAGCAGCCCTCGCTCAGCCCCTCGGAGCTGCAGGTCAGGACAGAGCCCTCCCCTCTTAAGGAAACTGGCCGGCTCACCTAGGGTTGGCTGAGCTCCGTGGAGAGGGCCAGGAGCTCTGACCTGCCCCATTCTGACGGGGCCTGTGTGAAAAGGACAGCGCCCCCAGCCTGGCTGGGGTGCAGGTCTGTATTTGGGGGGGCATAGAGAGAAGCTGCCCAGCCCACCCCAGCCCATCTTTTCCTGCCAAGAAGGGGCCAGCAGCTGCTGCTGTAACTGGCAGAGGACGGGAGCCCGGCTGAGAGAACCCTGATGTGCAGGGGGCAGAGGAGACAGCTGTATCTTGGGGTCCCACAGGGTGGTAGTTGTGTGCCTGGGAGAGCCACCCCGCCTCCTGTCACTCCTCCATTCTGCAGAGCCTGCAGCCCCCTCAGGCCTAGGATCCACGCAGCGCTGGGACCCTACGGAGTGGGGAGGGGGCTTCCTTCTGCAGCGGGGTGAGGAGAGGCGGGGGGTGCTCCCTCCTGCACACCTCCCTGTGTGTCGGCGGTGGGGGGCACTTCGTATGCACGCGCGCGTTTGTGTGTGTGTGTGTGTGTGTGTGTGAGCGTGTACACACCAAACCAGCCCCATTCCTCTCCCAGAGCCTCGGCCCCGCCTGCCCGGGGACCCCACCCCTTCCGCGGTGGCTGCGATCCCTCCTCCCTCGGGCGCTCACCTTGTCCTTCGGTGCCCCAACCCCTGCCTCCCTCCCCGCGCCCACTCACCTGCTCCATGCCGCGGCCAGCTAAGCCTTTTGCGCAGCGCCAGCCCCGGGGGGCGCTGGGGACGGCGGCCCCTCCATGCGCCAGGGCGGTGCAGCACCTCCGAGCCCCAGCAGCCGGGGTGTCAGCGCCCAGACCCCCGCCCCGCCCCGCAGGCTCCGCCCCCTTCCCTCCCCGCTCCTCCCCACGCGCTCACACCCGCGCGCGCGCGCGTGCACCCTCAGTCACACGCGTCCACAATGCACACACCCTCCTCCACATTCAAGGGCTCATCCCTGCCAGCACCCCCTGCTCTGCCTGTCCTGGGGGCACTGTCATTCCAGGGGAGACACCTTCCCAGGAAAGCCCCGCTCGCTCCTCACCCCTGAGGTTTATCAGAATCAGATGGCCCCCAGCCCTCAACACACAGGGGCCGCAGAGGGGCCTGCCCGGGTCACACGGCAGCTTCGTGACAGAGCGGACCCCACGGCCGCCGCCCAGCACACCGTCTCCCAGGCTGATGCCCCACCTCAGGGGTGGCCTGGGCGCAGGCCAGAGACACCCACAGAGCGTGGGACTCAGGGAGACACCGCGTGGCCCCCACCAGGGTGAGTGGGGAGCGGACCCTGGGTCCCTGTAAGGACAGGACCCAGTGGGGAAGGGCCACCCCTGTGGCCAAGGTCCAGCCTCTATTCAACTGTGTTCTGAGGCCCTGGGCTGGGTGTGGGGAACAGCACGGAGATTCCTGCCGCCCACCATGCGCCTGCCCGGGCATGTGCCCAGTGGGACGGCTGGACTGCTTGTCCACCACCAGAGAAGGGTCCTCTGAAGCCCAGATACCATCTGAGAACCTTGTGGGCTGTGAAGCCACCCACTCCGGTGAAGAGCAGGGAGGTGGCAAAAAGACTGCCCACCACCTCCCGCCCCACCTCCATCAGGCCTGGCTCCTGACTGCCCACTACTGCCCACTGCTCTCTGTCCTGCCCCTGACAGGGCAGGGCCCAACCGAGGGGGCATCACATGAGCAGGCCTGTGAGAGGCGGGCATGCCGCCCAGGGCAGTAGGGTGGAGTCCTGAGTGGACAGGGGTGGGAATCAACCTGCCCTGAGGCAGGCGGTGGGGTGTGGGCATCAGTGTTCAGGGGCTGACTGCCCAACCCCTCGAGGCTGGTGCCCAGGCTGGCATGAAGGGAGTTTCACCACTTCTGGCTGTGCCCTGGCCTCCATTAGGCACCAGAGGATGACGGGGCAGGGGGCAGGAAGCTGCGATGGGAGTTAAGATCCTCAGTGGGCCCAGACAAAGGGGGCTTTATAGGCTGGGTGTGGGGGGCGTGCTGGGGGCAGGGAGGCAGGAATGCAGGCTGGGAGGCCCTGAGCTCCCGGGCAGCCCAGTTTGGGGCTGAGATTGGACTCCCCTTACCCTCCCATGCTTTGGCCCTTTGGGATATTTGCTGCTTTGCTCCTGGGACTGCAACCAGGAGACCTGGCAGCCCTGCACCCCTGGCCACCCCTCCTGTCAGGGATCTGGTGGACACTGCCCGTGCGCTCCGAGTCTTCCCAGCCCCGCAAGCTGCAGCTTCTCTTGGCTTCCCTGCCTTGCCCTCTCGGAGGCCTCGTGGCCCCTGTCTGTTACCCAAGTGAGTGCCCTGCTGGCTGCCTGGGGAGGGGAGGGACAGACTTGGGTGGGTCATAAGGCTATAGGGTCAATGGGGCCCTTTGTCCCTTCAGACGGAGTCAGTCCTGGGCTAAACAGACCAGAGACAGAGAAGAGTGTCAGCCAGCAAGCGCGTCCCTCGGACCACAGTGGTGGTGGAAGGCAGGCCCGCTCTTCCCATTGGCTTCCCTCTGGTTTCTTGCAGAGCTGAGCAGCCACCGGGAAAGGAAAACGAGGAGGAGGTGGCCTGGGTGGCAGCAGCCGCCCATGCTGGGCTCTGAAACAGCTGCTGCTGGGCCAGGCCTAAGGTCTGGAGTTGAGCTTTGAAAGGCTGAGAATGGTCTGTCCCCAGAGATGCTGAGCTCCCCCTGAGGACTAGGCTCCTGCCAGCCGGAGTCATGGTGGCCAGACTGCTAAATCCAAAGCTGGTTTGTCAGCACTGCAGGGAAATCACAAGCAGAGTCCCTGTGAAAGGAAGAGACGTACTGTACTGCCTCCCTTTCTGCCCCAGCCTGCAGGGTCCGCATGTGCCACCCGCCGTCTTCCCTGGCTGCCTGGATCCCCCAAAACCTCCTGCTCTTTGTTTTCTTTTTCTACACCCCACATGGGCCGGAACCTTCAGCAACAGCCTTACCTCAGAGGGGCGGCAGTGGGGAGTGGGGGTGGAGGCAGGGCTCAGCCCAGGCCATTTGATATGTATCTTATTTCATTTCCTTCATAAAATTAAAAGAGGACAGTCTTGTCTCTTGATGAGTATCTTTAGGCAAAAACCTCCTTTTTAGGGGGTAAAAAAAAATGTCCAAGTCTGGTCATCATTGTGTTTTCCAACCGTCTCTTTGAGGACTTGAGGTCACGCTGGAGGGAGACAAACCAAGATTCCAACCCCAGGTCTGCCTTCCAGTAGCAGAGCAGATGAGTTCCAGCTTCCTCACCCATAAACCAGGAATGATAATAGCACCACCTCACGGGGCTGATGAGAGATTAAGTGAGATGTGAATATAAAATGCTTGGTCCTCTGGCCAAGCCCATAAGTACTCAATGGAAGTACTTTGCACAAAAAGCAGAATTGCTTCGTCTTATGCTGATTATTATTAGCTTCAGTTTAGCAGGTGATCATTTCTGACCTTGTCCTCAAATTCTGGAGGCCATACCCTGCCTACAACCAGGGGTTCCTTGTGGGGGAAGCACCTGCCCTCAACTGAGTGGGGAACAGAGACGAGGACAGGCGGCTTCTAGCCTGTGCTGATCCCAGCCCCCAGCCTCCTTCCCTTTGCCTCTGCAGCCTGTAGCCTCGGGGGGCTCCCTGAGGAGCAGGAGAAGGTGGAAAGGGAGCTGACAGCCTCAGGGTAAGGCAGCCGATTCCTGGGGTGCCATGGGCCTGAGAAGGGAGGAAGGAGGAGGATTACCCAGGAGGGAGTGGAAGGGGATGAGAGGGAAGGAGGGTGGCGGGCAGCAGGCCCCACTCCTCCACCTGCTGCTCTGCAAGCAAAGCCAAGGATGATGCAATCCTGGCTGCTGCAGCTGAGGCTGAAGGCACAGAGGAAGAGTGGGTGTCCAGGGTGGGGAGGGCAGTGGGCACAGGGCAGACATGAGGGGCCTGTGGATGCCTGACCCTGAATTCCCAGCCCAATATGCGGCTCCTTCACGTGGCTCCTGGCCTACTCCTGAAGCCCCTCCCACAGGGCCAGACCCCTCCCCGAAAAGTCACAGCTGGAGTGGGACATGATGCAACCAGGACATCATTCCAGGCAGCCTCCGCGGAGGGGAGGGGCCCTGCCCTTGGGGGAGGGCGATGATGAGAGACCCAGACACCAGTTGCCTCAGAGGCCCCAGCTGGGCCCGTCAGCAGCAGACCTGGGGTTGCAGTTCTCTGTCCCTCCTTCCTCTCATCCTGGAGATGAAGGCAAAAATCCTCGGCGGAAGGTGGGAGGGGAAGGCTCAGGACAGCCCTAACCCAGGGCCTGCACAGAATAGTACATGTTTATAGAATTACCTACAACCCAAGCCAGACACTGAGACAGGTCTGGAGCCCCAGTGCCAGGAGGCCCTGGCATCCCCCTGGGCACGGACACCATTAGCAGCCAGCAAGCCCGTGCGGGTGAGGGTAGACCTGAGAGGGTGTCTGCCTCGGATCCCCACTCTGCTGGGAGCCAAGAGAACAAAGGCTTCCCCCTGCCGCTCCACCAGGGGAAGGGGACGTGACCCACACACCAGGGCCATGTGGAGGATGTGTCATGGGCCAGCGTCTCCAAAGGGCCAGGGCATTGAAGCGGGTCAGCAGGAGAGGATGGAGATACTGTGTTCAGGAATATTTAAGCCCAGCCTCACCCCATCACCACCAGACCTGAGGACAGCTGGGTGGCCTATCCCAGAGGAGACCGCTAGGTGGCAGGAAAAGCCCAACAATTCATGCAGCCCCACTGGCTCCCACCACCACCCCTCAGCCCGGCTCCCTGCAACCTCTCCTTCCTCTTCCCTCCCGCCCACCCCTCTCTGCAGACTGAAAAGGCCTGAAGTCTTTCCATTTTCCCTCTGCCTTTGGGAAGGCAAAAAGCTTCCAGTTCTTCTCAAAATGCTGCTAATGATGGTCATAAGTAGAGCCTGTGGCTATCTATTGTGCTGAAAAAGTGCCAGGCATTTCACATGCATTATCTCCTTTACTTACACAGGAGGTAAAGAAAAATGCTCTCCCTCTTTTCTTTTCTTTTTTTTTTTAAATATGGCTTTCACATTTTTTTTATTTTATTGATTTTTTTACAGAGAGGAAGGGAGAGGGATAGAGAGCTAGAAACATCGGTCAGCTGCCTCCTGCACACCCCCCACTGGGGATGTGCCCGCAACCCAGGTACATGTCCTTGACCAGAATCAAATCTGGGACCCTTCAGTCCACAGGCCAACGCTCTAACCACTGCGCAAAACCGGTTAGGGCAAGAAAAATGCTCTCCCTCTTTTCAAGAGGAAACAGACTGAGAAAGCATTAATAGAGTGCCCAAGATCACATGACTTGCAAGGGGTGGAGCCGGCACTCAAACCTGGGTCTGCAAATGCTGGGCGGGGTCTTCCCCGGGAGTGTTAGCTGTAGGTTGGGGTGAGCGGGAGCAAAGGACCCATCCGATGCACCTGAGAAGTTGTGTCCACCCTCTTTACCACCTCCTCCCCCGCCCCATTCCTTGAGATTCTAGGAAGGTATCTTAGTCTAGGGGAGACTGTGAGGTTTGAAAAGATGGTAAGTGACAAACAGGCCCACAAAACCGCTGTCCTGGCTGAGACCACTGCACCCCGCCCTGCTGCCTCTCCCCCAGATTCCACGTGGCATTCTGGGTTCTCCCCTCCCCAGCATTGCCTCCGATGAGAATTCCTATTCCACACTCACAGGACCCTCCCCACTGCCACCTTCCCTCCTGTCTTTGGCCTACTCCATCGTATCCAGCAAACGTGGGGCATTTCTTAGTGTGCTGGCCCAGTGCTGGGTTGTGGGGTAGGGGGCAGAGCAGATGATGAACAAGACCCAGAGTCCAGCCCAGCCAGTGTGGCTCAGTAGTTGAGGTCTCTGGTTCAATTCCTGGTCAGGGCACATGCCTGTGTGCTCAATCACCAGTAGAGGGCGTGCACGAGACAGCCAATTGATGTTTCTCTCTCATTGCCTTATCTTTTTTTAATATATTTTTATTGATTTCTGTGGAGAGCGGCTACAGTGTTTGGACAGGTTCAAGCCTCGGACTAATGAGAGGGCACAGTTCTCTCACTGCCACATGCAAGTCCCAGCTTGGAGGGCAGAGCCCTCCCAGCACAATTATATCCAACAGCTATGGTTGTGAGCTTGAACCTATGGTCCGAACACGTGGCCCCACGCACCTGAGTCATGTGGGCTTGATAAAGTTCAGGTGCATGTAGTTGAGTAGGATCGAAACCCATGATAATGTTGTAAACATCTTGACCACGCCCTTACTTTGCCTCGTGGAATCTGGCTATAAAACAAAGACACGGCTTGTAGTCCGTGGCGCTGTCTCTCCATCAGAGAGGGCAGCGCCCCACCCAGACCCAGCTTTCTTCTCTTGTCTGTCTTTTCTCAATCCTTCACCGCCCCCTCTTAGGGTCACCGAACCTGGCTAAGCTGGCGTGGCACATAAGGCGCCCAACGTGGGGCTGAGTGTGCCATGGCCGTGCCAACTCACCACCGATTTCAGGGAGGAAAGGAGAGGGAGAGAGAGATAGAAATATCAATGATGACAGATTGCATGCCTCCTACTGGGGATCAAGCCTGCAACCTGGGCATGTGCCCTTGACTGGAATCGAACTCGAGACCCTTCAGTCCACAGGCCGACGCTCTAGCCACTGAGCCAAACCAGCTGGGGCTCATTGACTTTTCTCTCTCTTCCTTTTCCCTCCCCTTCTTCTCACTCTAAAAATCAATAAAAGCATTTTTTTAAAAAGACCCAGAGCTCACTCTCCAGCTGCGATAAGGGTTTAACATGTCTAAAGCTGGGCCTGCAGTCACTCTACATACGGTGTCCCATTCAAAGACATATGCTCACCCAGAAGAAAAGGGTGTCTCTCTGTATCTCTGTTGCAGTTTTCTTCACCAACACCAGGGCATGGGGGAGGGTGGCAGCTGCAGGGAAGGGGCGCCAGGAGATGACCCCCAATGCACACAGTCCCTGAAATCTCCTTTAACTCTACCAATCCCTCATATAAGCTAGCGGTGCCAGATTCTCCTGTTCATTCCAAACCTTCCAAACCCATCCCAAGCTCAGTCATTACCTTCTCACGCTTGTTTTCTCTCTCCTAGGAAAAGTCCAGCTAGTCTCTCCTACTCTCCGCCTGTCCCACCACCCCTCGACCTGCAGAATAAAGGCCAAGAACAAAGGCTTCCCCGGTCCCTCCTTGATACCCCAAGGAGTGAGAGGAGAAGCCCAGGATTTGAAGGAGAGTGGGTTTCCAGTGCAACCTCTGGTCACTGGACGAAGCCTGCTGACCCTACACCAGCAGCACCTTCCACCCGGAGGGCAGCAGCAGCTCTGTCGTTCTCCCTGATGCCATTGGCACCAAGAAGAAATGGTCCACAGTCCACATTCCAGGTTTGAAATATTTTGAGTTTACAGCTGTATCACACGGTTCACACTCTTACTTCAACCACCAAAACTTCAATCCCTTGGAAAAATTCTGAAGACTGATGTTTAGTGGCCACCCCTCCCCCCATACAATCAAGCTGTCCTGTGTGAAAGGTGGAAATCCAGGTTCAAGGCTGGCTGACTAGAGACCAAGGAAGACAAGCAGCACTCCCTGGAGGGGGCTGATCTCACATTTCTTCAACCACCTTGGCACATCTATTCAACTACGCCAGGCCTGGGGGCAGGGAGAGAGCTGAACAGGACATGGGCTCTATTCCTCACAGTGGAGCGAGCAGGAAATCACATGAACTATATATATATATATTTTTTTAATATATATTTTTATTGATTTCAGAAAGGGAGAGGGAGAGAGAGAAACATCAAGGAGAATCATTGATTGGCTGCCTCCTGCACGCCCCCCACTGGCAATTGAGTCTGCAACCCAGGCATGTGTCCTGACCCGGAATTGAACTGTGACCTCCTGGTTCATAGACGCTCAACCACTGAGCCATGCCAGCTGGGCATGAACAAATATCTTAACCAGAGGAAAGAGCATCTGTTGGGCTGGGAGTGACTGGTGAAAATTGCAGAGGAGGCCTTGGAGCAGAACCTTGAAGAACGAGAATATTTGCAGGTAAAGAGAGTGACAGGTACAGGTGCTCCAGGCAGAGGGGATGGCATGAAGGAAGGGGATGCCATGATCTGAGAACTTCGAGCCACACATTGTGACCAGAGTGCCGCTTGTGTGGCAGGAGAGGAGAAACAGCCTTGAATGTCAAGTTGAGGAGTCAAGGTTTTCTTCTCTAGGTTGACAGTCATTGACGATTTTATTTGTTTTAAATATATTTTTATTGATTTCAGGTAGGAGAGGAAGAGATAGAAACATCAATGATGAGAGAGAATCATTGATCAGCTGCCTTATGCACGCCCCACGCTGGGGATCAAGCCTGCAACTCAGGCATGCGCCCATGACCTCCTGGTTCATAGGTCAACGCTTAACCACTGAGCCACGACGGCTGGACTCATTGATGATTTTAAACCAAGGAAGTGACCTAAGTACATCTTTATTTTTAGAAGGCCTTTAGGAAGGACTAGCGAGGGGAAACATGAAGACCAGTTGGACAGTTGTTGCATCGTTCAGGTGAAAAAGGGGCTGCCTAAACTGGGATGTGGCAATTAAGGAGATGCGTGATGAGATCACAGCTGAAGTGAGATAACAATGCAGTCAAAATTCCTCTTGGAAACCTCTTGGGAAGGGGCTTCATTAGAGAACAACGACAACCCCGCTGGTGCCTCTTCAGAACTAGAATCAACTCTTGTGCCTTTGAGCACCAGGTGAACATGTTGGTCTTCAGAACCCACGTGGCACAAACAGGCACTGGAATCATTATGCACAAGCTGCTCACACTGGGGGAGGCTGGAGGGAACCAAGAAAGACAAAGTTCACTTTTCCCATCTCGTCTTCCATCAGGCGGGCACACAAAGGAACAGAGGAGGAAATCCCTTGCACTATTGCCATCTGCCACATGCTTATAATTGAATTCAAGTAAGTTAAGTATGTGTAGGAGACACCACTGAGGAGAGATGGAACAGCCTTTGTGAGAGAACTAAAGTGATGGTTGAATTATGCTAAGTGAAATAAGCCAGTCAGAGAAAGATAAATATCACATGATCTCATTTATGGGATATAATGAACAACATAAACTGATGAACAAAAACAGATCCAGAGACAGAGACTGTCAAACCTCAAAGGGAAGGTAGGGGAGGGTGGGGGTAAGGGCGAGAGATCAACCAAAGACTTGTATGCATGCCTATAAGCCTAACCAATGGACACAGACAACAGGGGGGTGAGGGTATGAGTGGGGTGGGGGGGTGGGGAGGCAATGGGAGGATAAGGACACATATGTAATTCCTTAATCAATAAAGAAATTTAAAAAAATAAAATAGAGTGATGGTTGAAAGGAGAACACAGGGAACACGGGATGAAGTGGTGGTTTCAGGTTTGGGGGTGAAGAGGACAGGAGGTGGTAGTTTAGTTTTGGGCTCCCTGTTTCCAATAGAATCCCTCTCCTTCCATGGCTCTATCACCGAAGTCAGAAGAGACCAGTGCCTCTTTCCAAACAAACCAATCCCAGTAGGAATGGTGCCAATTTGAAGTGATGAAAAGCTATGTCTCTCCTTCCAGAGATGCACACTCACTCTCAACAGATAATGGTAGCAAAGATTCCCTATGATTGACCAAGTGTGTCCAACTGGTAGTTGGTCATTAGAGCATTTGAATTGCTGATTCTGCGTTAAGCATTTTCCCTTGTAATGCTGCTCACAATTCATAGCTTGGAGCACCTTTTCTTCCAAAAGGAAAGAAATCTTTCATCAGGAGTTAATGCTGTCACTGACATGCTATATTTCATCCGACCTCGAACCTGGGACTTGGGAGCTGACAGGGACCAGAGATTTCCAGACTCCCTCCTTGAGGCACTTCTAGTCAGTCCTTGGGAAATGCAACTTCTGAGAACTCTGGTTTTATTTTACTCCGCATGCTTCCCACACTGAGGATGCAGAGAATTTGCAGAAAATTCCCCAAAATGTGCCGAGGTGGTATATTGGCCCTCTCGGTGGGGAACTTGGTAATGGATTGGGTGGGAAGGTGAAGAGGAGAGACTTGAGTGGCTCCAAGTACACACAACTGTCATAGAGAAACATACCTGGTCTTTTTCTCCCCCAGAGTACAGCTCAAGGAAATGAGCTAGAAAGGCAGAGGGGAACAGATAGACTTATGAAACCTTGACTGCCAGCCTAGGGATCTACTAGGAATGACTATGTTCTAAGATAAAACATGAGCCCCACACCACTGCTCACCAAGGCAAAAAGGCTCCTGCATGTCCTAAGGAAGGAGAAGGCAGCTTTGAGCAGCGGTCATCAGACGCAAAAAATATTTTCAACATCTGATTCTGACAAGCCCAGTTCTGGATGCGCTCTAGCTGACTGATGTCACAGGGGTTCCCCAATCCTTAAGAGTGGGTCATCTGACCTTCGTGGGTGTGGTGTGAGGAGTCATACGAGATGGAGAGGAACTGAAAACCACACACTCGAATAACATGAAGTAATTTCTAAACAGTTTTATTTCAAATCTCTTTTCACCCCTCCCCAAAAAGACATGGGTCAGTACAGCAATCATAAAAAGGAGATACAAACACAAGAGTCAAATGCCTCCCGCACTGACACTTACAAAAAACTGGGAACTGTACATGGGGTTCCAAACAGGACCTGCAGCAGCTACTAATGTCCCTTCACAAGAGTCAAACATGCCTATTACTACAATATATACAGACAGCCCGTTCTGGAACTAACCTACAGGGACATCCCAACCCACCCCTCTAGCCCCAGAAAAATACCAAATCACACCCAAAGTGCATTTGTTTTGTTTATATCAAAACATCTTTGCCCACCCCACCCTCAGCCCCTCCCACCCCATTTAAGATTGGCCTGCAAGTCTATTTTAACCATTTAGTAATTTTTTATAGCTTATGAAAATAAATTATACAGTAACTATTTTAATAAATTAAGCACAAAAAGGGAGAGGAAAGGAGAAAAACTAAATGGGAAGATAAAAGCCAGGCCACGCTTTGGCTTGGAGGAGGGCAGGGGTATGGGTGGCAGGTGGGGGCTGAAGGGCAGAAGTGGTTACAGGGGGTGTGGTTCCCCTTTGGTGAAGAATTGGCAACTACCCAAGCACAGAATGACACCCGCCTTGAGTTTCTTAAAAATAACCAAAAAATGTACAGCAGTGGCTATGCCACAGGCAGCACCAGTTTGGGAATTCCAATGCCTGGCCTGCCCACAGCGTGGTGCCTGGATTATGCTTGTCCCTTGGAATAGGTTCTGGGCCTAATAGCGAGGGAAGGTCCCTGTTCAAGGGAGCACCAAGGATGAGTAGTCAGACCAGCCTTCCGCTCCACCTGAGCTGGGTAGGGGGCTTAGGATGCAGTCTGAGCGGGGCTGTTACCCTGGGTTCTGATCAGGAGTGCCCTAAGCTTTCCTTGCACTCTATCTCCAGGGGCAACTATGAGATCGCAGTCCAGCTGCAACCAGACATGCATGTCTTCCGCCTCGGCTGGCTGCTTTTCGCCTGCCCCTTGATGCCTCTCGGCGTGGCAGAGGAGCGGGGCTGGGAGACGGGGAGGGAGCAGTTCCAGGTACCCTCTACATGAGATGAAATGGGTTTGAAGGCAGGTCACAGACTCAGCATGCAGGACTGGCTTTCCGGGAGGTAGAGGGGATGGGAAAGAGATGGGAGGAGGGGGTAGAAAGGACAGGAAGGAAACAGGAAAGAAATGGACAGCACCTACACCAAGGAAGGTCAAGTAGGGATAAAAAGGACAAAGAATAGAATCTGCACGTAAAGAAAGGTCTTTCTCTGGCAGATTAGAGTCAATATTTTAAATACAATTCTTATCTATTTTTCTGGCTGCAGCACCCGAGTCCCCAGTGCCCGTCTCTGCGGTCCAACCCCACCTCACTCTTCCCAAGGCTTTGCTCTCCATCTCCAGGCCTCCTGTCATTTTGTGCTGAGCAAGAAGGCTCCAATGTCACAACAGGAGAGATGAGGCGCCTGGCAGACTTGACTTTGCCTTCTTGAGCTTTGTGGCCCAATAATCTGATCACAATCATGGGGGAAGGGGGTCACATTTTTTTTTCTTTTTCTTTTTTTAATAAAAAAGGTTTTACTCCCCAGGAGCAAATAAATCATTTTGAACTACTAATAAACACTGCTGCAGTGAAAAGAAAGATGGCTACATGTATGCAATAGCACAAATTCAGTGTAAGAACAGCTGTGTTGACGATTAAGAGATAAAAATCATTCATCTGTTCCCCCCTTTCCCACAGACAAAACCAAGAGGATTCCCATAGGGAAAATGTCTAACTCAAAAGCTCCTCCCTTAGGGACAGGGGGCATGTCATTCTCTTAAAAGTGGAAAACAAATGGCAAGTCTCCCCACAATGGAGATGCTCTCAACACCCCAACTGGTGACAAGACTTCCACAAATGAAGACACACACACACCACACACATACACACAACTCTCACACTGCCTCCTGCAGCCACAGCTCTATCCCAGTGCCCAGTCCTCCAGGCTCAGGGCTCAAGGCCAAGGGAGAGGCAGCAGGGCAGACAGATGGAACCTAAGGGAAAAGTTCCTCCCACCCCCTCCCCCCTGCTGGGCCCTGAGGGCGCCTAGCAGGCCCAGCTCTTCTGGGGGCTCTGGGTGAAGCCTGAATGGGTGGCCACCCCAGGGCATCAGCTCCACTCTAGTCTCTTACACCCAGATCTGGGGCCACTAGCCACCCTCCCTGCTCCCCAGTTCTTCCAGGATGCACACTGCATGGGTGTTCACAGCTATTTTAACATCATTCCCAGCCTTAATAAGGGGCCTGCAAAATCAGCTAAGTGAAAAGGAGAAAAGAGGTGGAGGAGCATAAACTGGGTGGCGAGCTCCCGGCCATGCCTGTCCTCACGGAAGGCTGATGGATGCAGCCCTCGGCTCAGACTCCAGTGAATACACATTCACTATAATGAGCCACAGGCAGGAGACCAGGCCAAGGTCATCACCAATGGTCCCAAACTCCCAGCGTCACCCATTTACCTAGTCCCTACACCAACCTCCTCACCCTCCTCACTCCTGTGCTCCTACCACAGCACACAGTTTCAAGCAGTAGCGAGTTGTAGCAGTAGTTGAAACTAGCTCACAGTGAGGAAGGTTCCAGCAGATCAACCTTAAACAAGCGAGGGTTACACAGGCAGGGCCTCAGGGGACTGACACCACCCACCCACCTTAGCTATCAATGAGGGGTCTCTAGGAGTGAGAGCCTTTTCCAGTTGGTGACTTTAAAATACAACCAAGAAGGAGTAAGTACCCTCCGTAGACTGTATTTCAATTAGCACTGCACAGAATTAGCAAAGGAGGGCGTGGGCCCAGCCAGAGAGATGAAGGGGAAGTGCTGACCACAGGCTGGCTGCGCCGGCTCCCTGTTTCCTCTGAGCAGGCTGGCACCTCCGCCACACCCCTTCCTCCACGTCTGATGGAGCCTGTCTCCCCTTGTACTACTCTGCCTTTAGCCCACTCTCCTGAGGAAGGACTAGGCTGCAGCCTGGGCTATGACTGAAGCACAGACAGATTTCGGACACAGGTAAACACCACCCTTCCCAGGAAAAAGGAGGACAGGGTGAGGTTGGGCCTCCTCAGAGGGTTTGCATTTGTACCTGAACACAGGAAATCTCCAACAGAAACCCTGGTACCACAGAGGGGCTGGGAGCTCTGCCTCCCTCACCCAGGCTGCACTGAGAGCAATGAGGTCCTTGGCCATGGCAGGAACCCAGGTGACTTCTGGCTTTGGACCCAAGTTTACCATCCTAAGCCCTCAGCAATCAGATCTGCCCAATACCTGGAGGTTCCGGTCTAGACCACTGCACTGAAAATGGGCTCTGAAGTGCTTCCGCTCTAACGTGGGGCTGTGCACTGTTCAGTACACACCATGCAGATTTCTGCCTCCATGCTTTTGGTTCCTGTGTTTCTCAACTTACTGTCCTGCCCTCGCCCACGATCCAAAGCCTCACCGCCTCAGCTTTCCTACACCATCTGTCTACCCTGCTCTTCCCCACTCTGAATTTCTTTACACACAGCCCTTGCTTCTCTGCCATGGAGCCATTCTCCAATTGCTCCGTGTGTGGCAGTCACACACGGTCATGAAGGCCAGATACCCTGTCTTCCACTTCTTGTGTTTTCCTCCATATCTAGCCCAGAGCCAGGCAAACAAACACTAAGAATGGTTTTAAATTATAGCTAAAGTGGTCAAAAAAAATCCCAGGTAGCTGCACACCAGCCACTCAAGGATCCAAATGGATTCGACTTCAGGCTCTACGGTGGTGGGGGTGGGTGGTACTTTCTGCAAGCTGGCAAATTAATCTGTACCCTCAAGAAGCAAGACTCACAGGTTAAGTCCATTTCTGGGATCACAGTCTTAACTGGCTGGTAAGACTACCATGGAGGCCAGAAAGAGGGACCTCCCGACAAACCAGAGGTGGCTGTGTTTATGGTTCACAGCTCATTTTTGGGGCCACCTCTTCAGAGGCAAATAACAATGCACGTTTCCTCCCTGCTCAGCTACAAGGTGAGGCCCAAAATCACTGGGCCTCACCCCAAGCCATCAGGAAACCAGAAACCTGACAGTACTATTTATCTAATGAGATGAGACAGAGATAAGCACAGAGGAAGCAAATGAGGCAGACTAATGGAACACTACTGCAAAAGAGCAGTAAAGACCAAACAGCTCAATTTTCACATCTTAATAGCAAACCTTTCCCCAGAGTAACTCTACATAAAAGCAAACGCATAATCTTACATGATCTGACAATGGCTTGCTTCAGAGAATTGAGGGCCATTGAGAAGCACTGGAGTTTTTCTTCCTCCTTCTCACTTCCACTGGAAGACTGGCAACTCTGAAATCAGCATCTGACAGAATCCCAGTCAAAGGAGGACAAACAGGATCTGACTCAGGAAAATGTTTGGGTTGCCAGAAAGAACACAGGAAAATGAAGAAGCCCTTGCTACCTCCCGTTCCAGAAGTGGGGCGACAGTGATACACCATGAGATGTAGCGCTCTTCTCCTCTCTGATCTAAGGACATCCTATTACAGTTGAGACACTAGAGAGCTTTCTGTAGGAAGAGCACAACCATGATAGCTTCGCTTCACACCCTTCCTCCACAGTCGCTCTCACTACTGACAGACATCTGGAGGTAAGTAACACTGGCTCCCAAGTCATGGGTACGGTTTGCCATTAAGAATCTGGAGGCACGCTCCATTAACTTTAGCAGCCATGATTGGAGCGCTACTGCTCAGGTGATGAAAAAACTATTGCCTTGACAGCTGGCGAAAGCAATAGGAATGATGTGACCATGACCATAGTGAAATGTACAGTTATCTTGGGGAACAGGTTGAGGATGGAGAAAGAATGAGGTTAACTTGAGGTCACAGAGCTTAAAAATTAAATAAAACAAAACGAATCCAGCTTCTATGAGAGGTGATTCTGAAGTCAGGTTCCTAAATTAAAAGGAAAGGATTCAAGGAGTCACTACTTCCCCCAGCAGAGGCCATCTGCCAGTTTTTGTGCAGTAATCTTCTGAGACCACCCACCTCTTTCCTTCCTGCTCCTACTGAAGCTACATATGCTTAAAGAGAAGCAGATTCTCATCCTCCAGAAACTCCTAACTTCATTTGCACTAGACTCCTTCTCCCCTTCTTCAAGGTCAATGGTGAAGACTCGCATCTGCCTTTGGCACCAGCTGCTTGACCGGCACTGGCAATCCCCAACCCAGCCCTCCTTTGGACCTGGCTCACCCTTCACACCACTTCCAATCCAATGGGCGCAAAACCCAGCTGCCTTTGAGTTTTCCATACCAAGAAATGTAAATATCCAAAACAAAAGTTGTGAAAAGGGAACAGTGTTGAGACTTCTTCCAGTTTTCCAGGAGCTCATCCAGTTCCAAGACACCAGATGGGCGGATGGGAAGGTTGGAGCCCCACTCAGTATGGTTGTGTGCTTCTTCCAAGCCCCAGGGTGGCGAGGGGGACCACAGTCTTTGCACAGAGGATCCCAACCCTTCCTAGTTCCTCTTGTTTTTTCCTCACTCCTCTTTTCATGGTACCTTCATTTGGTTCTTCAAAACCGGAGCTTGGCAACCAAATGCCTAGTGGGGAGGGGAGGTAAAAGAAATTAGAGTGGTTCACCAGAGTGGAATCAGAATAGAGTGAAGTGAACAGCCCAGCCTCTGGAGCGTAGCTCAAAAGGAGAATGGAGCCAAACACTTCCACAAACACTGTAGCTGGCTGGGGATGCAGCAACAGCCTTTGTCAGGAGGCCTGAGTAGCTTATAACCTGGATGCCAAAAACTGGCTCTAACTTCCCTCTTTCCATTTCCCTTACTCCGTAATTTTCCGCCTATTTCTAGGGATTAAAAAAGGAGCTGAGCCTAGCCGGTGTGGCTCAGTGGCTGAGCATCAACTTGTGAACCAGGAGGTCACAGTTCAATTCCCAGCCAGGGCACACTCCCGGGTTGCGAGTTCGATCCCCAGTAGGGGGCGTGCAGGAGGCAACCGAGCAATGATTCTCTCTCATCATTGATGTTTCTATTTCTTTCTTCCTCTCCCTTCCTCTCTGAAATCAATAAAAATGTTTTTTTTTTAATATATTTTATTTATTTTTTATTTTTTTTACAGAGAGGAAGGAGAGGGATAGAGAGTTAGAAACATCAATGAGAGAGATACATCGATCAGCTGCCTCCTGCACACCCCCTACTGGGGATGTACCTGCAACCAAGGTACATGCCCTTGACCGGAATTGAACCTGGGACCCTTCAGTCTGCAGGCTGACGCTCTATCCACTGAGCCAAACCGGTTAGGGCAAAATATATGTATTTTTAAAAACGAAACTCCACACTAAAGATGGGGATGAGTTATCACGCACCCCATCACTAGAATGTGAGATTGTGCATGTAAACCCACACTACCAAAACCACTATTCTGTGGGAATTTGGTCCCTACTCACCTCTACTTTTCAATGTTCACCTTAATGAAATTTAAAAGACTAATTAGAACTCATCTGCACAAACCAGTATTCCACGATACTTTATGGGAAAATAAATGAGAACTTAGTGTAGCAATGGGAGAATAGCCTCTTAGAGAAGTGAATTCCTTAGCTAATTCACTTAGTCTATTGAACAATTTACTTTTCAGTGGCCTAAATGGATCCCTAAAGGGAAGAGTGAGCTGTTTTTTCTCTCCCCCATCCCGAGCCATGGGACACAGTGGAGCTCTCAACGAAGTGTATTTCTATTGCAATTGAAGGCATGTTTATGTTTCCTTTGATAAAGATTCCTTTGGCTTCCAGCTTTGTGTATCATTTGTGCAATATCAGGGAGCCAGCCGAAGTATGAGAGAAGGCTAAACACTTAGTTACACGTGTGTGTCCTTCTCCTTCTTCATATCCAGCAGTTAGCCTGCACGTTGCTTGGCAAAAATATTCTTTAAGTCTCCCTTGTCTACCTGCTCTTTTCCAATTGGGGTGCCCCTTGGGGATTCTGTTATCAGATGTGGTAACTCTATGGGCAGATGTTTGGATACACACGGGATGGTGGGGGTTGGGGGACAAGGCCCATGCATGATGACAACTGCCCAGGAAGAGACATGGCTGGACGAGAGGCAGAGCGCTCATACCCTCAGTAGTGACCAGCGGGGCCCCTCGCTACGTGGACGGTTCCACCTCTTGCTTCTGTTTGGAAATAAGCTGCGCTTCCTTTAGAGACAGGTATACCTCTTCCTGAGGGTCATAGTAGTAGAACTTTCGGATATAAGAGATCAGAGGTCTGCAAAAACATAAGAGGAATACACACAAAGTGTCATTTACGTAGATTGAAAAGAAAGACCACCTTTGTTCAACTCTTCCTTCTTTTCAATCCCTATATGGTTGAGACTACACCAAACACTTTGCAACCCTAACAAAATTCCCATTTTCTCACTTTATTATAGTTCTGTCTCCTTCCCTCCACCCTTCATAGAGACTGCAGAAGGGAAGGTGACACACACACCTTCCTCCCTTCTGGCTGCAATTAACAACAGGTCTAGAGTTAGGTGTCAGGACAAAGGAGAAGTGAAACCTGTGAACACTGCCAGACTCTGCCTGTGCAATTGGCTTGCAGGCCTCACGAACATTTGTAAGTAACCCTCCTTCCTGCCCCAACCCTAAAGACCACATCATACTTAGGCAGTGGGAGATCCGGGATGTGATCTATCCGGACGAGCTGTCGGATTCGGAATCTGCAAAGGTGCTGCAGGGATTTGACATTGCTGAATCGGGACACTGGATAGAGCAGCTGCACTGGAGTTGGTGGCAGTCCTTCAAGAATGAAAAACCAAGAGAAATATTCAGTAGGAACAATGCAACTATGACTTCCCTGATGAAGAGTTCAGGGAAAGGAAATGGGCTCCTTTATAGTTTACCTGTGTGTTCTGTGCAAAAGCTTCCTTCCACAAAGGCTGCTGATTTCCATTTGCAGAACTACAACTACTATATTTCACTCAAGAGAATCTATTCTTGACCCTTACCATTGCCTTTCTAGTGAACACTCTTTCACCTTCCCTGTTCCATGGAAATGAGCCGAGAGCTCTCACCTGTTTCACATGTAAATGTAAGATGCCTGGATCAGGGACAAGGAGACATCTCAGAGTGTAAACTATTCACATGATGCCTGGACATCGGAGGAAGGATCAGTTTTCTAACTCATGTGGTTAGAGAAGCAAAGGTTCCTTCTCAGTATATTGAGGGATTAATGTACAAGGGTAGGGGACTAACCACTGGACTCTAGAAAGAGGGTTTCCTGTAAGAGCCAAGATAAAAAGCTTTAAGCAAGTGTGGCCTTTTTTGGAGGGAGGGTGCATTTTGATACTATACTAGACTATACCCAAGTAAGTTAAATAATTTTGTAATAACCACAGCCATACCTGGAACCCTGGATCTCAAGAAATAGAGAAACTTCCCATTCTTGGAGTGCATGATGGCTCTCTTAATGAACTCCACCACTGACTGACAGCGATCCTCAAACTTGGGATGACACCATAGGCTGAAGGTTCCTACCAGTGAAAATTAAGAAGAGGTAAAAATGTAAAACATTTTAAAAAGACCTAGAAAGCTGGTTTGCACATTTTTATGATTCTCACTTTTCGGAGGGCAAGACTTTATGGGCAAGCTGAATCAGACAAAGGTCCCTGAAGCCACCTGTTCCTACTTGTTCTACAGTTAATGGAAAGAAAGCTATTGCCTTTAATAAGACATAAATTAGGTCTTACAAGGCTTTTGTTAAAGTAAATAATTAATTCAAGTCAGAAAAAAGATATAAAAATACTCTGCTGAAATTCTCTTAGCAATATTTTTTTCTGATATATCTCCTTAGGCAAGGAAAATAAAATAAACAAATGGGACTATATCAAACTAAAAAGTTTTTGCACAGCAAAGGAAAACATCAACAAAACAAAAAGACAACCTATTGAATGGGAGAAGATATATACCAATGATACATCCCATAGGGATTAATATCCAAAATTTATAAGAACTCACACACCTCAATAGCAAAAAAAAAAACAAAAACTCCAAACAAATCCAATTAAAAAGCAGGCAGACAGTCAATGATTTTCTCTCATCATTGTTGTTTCTATCTCTCTTCCCGTCTCCTTTCCTCTCTGAAATATACACACACACTCTCTCACACACACACACACACACACACACACACACACACACACATATATAAAATAAAAAGGAGGCAGAGAACCTGAATAGACACTTCTCCGAAGAGGACATACAGTCCTCTACCTTACCCTCTCCCCTTCCCCCCTCCTCCCCTCCCTCCCTCCCTCCCACTCTCTGAAAAAGTAATGGGAAAAAATATCCATTGGTGAGGACTAAATATATATATATATGTACATAGTCTATGGTAAGACTATGTATGGTGTCAGGGAGATACTAAACTTACCAGGGGGATCATTTTGTAAGTTACATAAATGTGCAGTCACTATGCTGTACACCTGAAACTAATATTGAATTCAACTATAATTGGGGGGAAAAAAGACTGCCATAGCAAAAGCGAGTTTAAATGACATTCCCCTCAAAAAGATCCAAGTTTTCAAGTATTCATGGGACAGTTGAAGAAAGAAGAGAGGTTTTGTGAGTATTACCCATTCATGTATGTGTTGGCACAAAAAAATCAAATTCTAAGTCTTTCCTTTAACTTCTAAAATTCCATGCCCCAACATGTTACAAAGATCCCACCCCAAACTTCAAGATCCCAAAGGTAAAAGGGAATCTGAATTTCCAGGACTTCAAACAAAACAAAACACAAAAAACTAAAGCTCTAAATCCAAAAGAATCACCCACAGAGGGGATACTAAATCACTCAAGAAAACTGCAGATCTGAGTCTCTCTAGCTACTCTTACAGTATCACTTAAAAAGATGAAGACAAATGCTCTATTGCAAACTGGCAACCAAAAGGCCCACAAGGCTTCTATGAAAAATTCCATTTATTCAAGAAAGAAAAGTCCCTTTGAATAAAAAGTAACTGGAGAACCATTTGAAAGAGCTCTCTCATTCCTGGCATCTCACCTATCAGGAACCTAGAGGTCAAACATTTATTCCCATGGCCCAGTCATTTATTTTAAAATAGGTTTATAAAAATACTTCACTCTGAAATGCTTTGTTTTGCATTTGTTTGTCTGATTTTTGCTTTTAGGAACAGTAGGAAAATAGGCAGCAGTCTATCCCACAGTGATCTAACTAATGAATGCTCAGGTCTTTGGACTGAAGTTCCTTTCTCTTCATGCATCTCTAAGACAAAGGTAGAGGCAGAGGAAACCATGCTGACCTAAACAGCTACTTCCTGCCTCACAAGAGAAGCAAACCAAATAAATCCAGCAGAACATGGCTGAGGGCAGGAAAGACATGGTGGTGCCTCAGAAGAGCATGAGAGAGACTCGTTTGAGATGGATGTCTAATACAGCTCATTTAAGGGGGTCACACATGGGAAGAGTGTGAGAGATGGGAATCCCTAAAACTCCCCAAAGTTCTCTATACTTTTAAAATTTATAACATATGCAGATATTTCAACAAATGATATATTATCCAGTCCTACCACCAATGACTGTCACAAGTTTCTGGCCCAAGTTAAGTACAGAAGGCCCTGCTGCAAAGTTAATCCAGACAGTGGTGTTGAACTAGTCATCTTCTAGACACGACGGCAACATTAAGCACAACATGACCACACAGAAAGGGGTACCACCTGGGAAGCAGGTAGACAGTCTATAAAGCACACTGATTTCACAAACTCTTGGAGTTCTGATGACTATTTCTTAAGAGACTACAAAGTTGACCAAGAGAGAATTTTCATCACCATGCTGACTGGCACAAGAGCTGATGTGACTATCAGGCAAAGAAATTCAGAACAGAACAGTCCAGTATCAACACTAAATTCTCCTCTCTGTCCATATGATTTAATAGAAAGCATCTCTAAATGTTAAGTTTAATTATGAACAAAGTTTGGGAGAATTTGTCTAGGTTATTTCTTTTTTCTACCAAGAGAGTTTTACTGGCTTTGTTCTGTTCTTCAATAGTCTTGTTTAGCCCTAACCGGTTTGGCTCAGGGGATAGAGCGTCGGCCTGCGGACTGAAAGGTCCCAGGCACCGGTCAAGGGCATGTACCTTGGTTGCGGGCACATCCCCAGTAGGGAGTGTGTGGGAGGCAACTGATTGATGTTTCTCTCTCACTGATGTTTCTAACTTTCTATTCCTCTCCCTTCCTCTCTGTAAAAAATCAATAAAGTATATATATATTTGAGTTTCTCAACTTATTGTCCTGCCCTCGCCCACGATCTAAAGCCTCACCACCTCAGCTTATATATATATATATATATATATATATATATATATATATAGTCTTATTTAGGCCCTCCTATTTTAGGAAACAAGATGCTGAGAATACTTTTAAAAGGAACCCTTACTCTCATCCCTACCCCTGCCAACTTTTCTTCTAGTGATTGAAACCAGTGCCCATATCAGCATTCAGTTGACTCTATGAGATTCTTTCTCCATTTCTATGAATGCTTCCTATGAAAAAGTCAAATAGCAAAGGTAGAGAAAGGTTTCCCTCCAACACTAGCCCCTCTTACCTCTGTAGTGCTCCATTCTAGTGTGGTGGGTGATACCCTGTGACCGAAAACTGAGGCTCAGGATATAACGGGGATCAGAGCTGTCTCGTACCAGGAAAGAACCATCTGGTTTCCCTTTCAGCTTCATCTCTGCATCTTCCCAATTCATTGGTCCCCAATACCAACCACACTATCAAAGATAAAAAGCAGTCAAGTGGTTAACAGAACAGAGAAATGTCAAAGTGTTCAGCACAATCTATCTCACCATAGGAGAAGCCCATTTCCAAAACATTTCAGTAGGGAAGAGCTGTGGGAGTGTCTCAACCACTAGCAATACACACCAGGCTCCATATACGTTTAACCCTCCAAAGTAGCAGAAGGAACATTCTACAATTCCATTACCAAGGCCCTTCAAAGAAGAGAAGGGTGACCCAAGTCAGTTAATCTGCCACAATCAGTTTAGACTATGTAAACATTTCTCCGCGCCTTTCCTTATCACATTCAATTCCACCACCACCCCCAAGTTTCAATTTTACAATATATTTTATAGAATTGATAACAGTAGTATCTTGCTTTGTCACTATAAATATAGAGACAAGGAAATTACTCTCCCTGTAAAAATAATACAAAGGGAGCCAGGTACAGAACTAGGGAGTAGGAGAGGAGGCAAGCATCCAGTGCTCAAGTGCCACCTACCTTCTCCAACTCTCGAAGGCTGGCTGCAAAGCTGCTCGAGTCGGGCCGGTAGAGGGGACACTGGAGGTGTTGGGGGGGCTGGCTGTGCAGGGATTCAGCTGCTCGGATAGGAGCAATCCGCGGAAATGCATCTGTAAGGTGAGAGAGTGGTGGTCACTCGCTTACCCTCAATGCTCCCAACCACTAGTACACCCTCCTCCCAAAACAGAGATGCTAACTGAAGAGGGGCAAGGCATTAGAAGCTAAGCTGGAAAGGGTGAAAGCCAAAGCAGTGGGAAAGAGCTGATGGGCTGGAACAAAAAGCTGTGTGGGCTTGTGTAAGCTGTGAAGGATGGGTGAGGGCACTGAACCCCAGGAAGCGGGTGGGGAGCTGCTCACTAACCTGACTAAGGTGACTACTTCAGGGCCTTCACCAGCCTAGAGTGATTCCAACTTCTCCCACCTCGAGGTGAAGTGCCGGTAAAGCAGCCTTGGAAATAGTGACTCGCTTACTTGCCCAGGAAGTATAACGATTTTGCCAGGCAAGTAGAAAAAAATGCCGATTTCATTCATTTTATTCCTTGGGTACTGGAGACTGGCAAAGCAGGTATGGGCTACTAAATGCTTGCTACATATTTACAAGGCTGCAGTCAGTACTAAAAGCTTAGAAAAACCACAGAACTTTGAAAACCAGCAATATATTAAACCTCCTCACTGTCCTGAAATTAGTTTCCTCAATGATGTCTACTCAAGGATTAAAAAAAAAAAGTCTCAGTAGCAAAAGGATGAAAAAAATTCAATTGTCTTTTATTTCTAACAAAAATCGAATTCAACTCCATAAATAAAACAGGTTAGAAAAATCAGTTCTTGGCCTCATTTCCAAGGAGTTCTATAAGCTTTCTCATAAGTTCTGTCATTTCCATAAATAGATTTCTCCCATCCTTCAAAAAGTTTATCATTTGTACTCCCAACTCTTGCAAGTCTCGTCTCTAAGCTAAGCTAACCTGGGGCATGGGGTGGAGGAGGCGGAGGTAGGGGGAAAGACTGCAGGGAAGACCCCATCGGAGCCACAAGGACAGATGTAGGCAGCGTCCCACTGATATCATCTAGAAGAGAGAACAAAAGCAAAAGGTTCAGAAATATGAGCATAGACTGAGCAAGGCGAAGCACAGGAGGCGGAGAAGGACCATCAGGCTGCCCTCTGGGGCAAGATGGCCTGACCTTCACCCTATTTTTTGTACAGAGGGCAACAATCATCTTAATCTGGTTTCCTCTGCAGAAAAGTATGGATATTCTTAAAGCAGCCCACTAGCTGTAGATTCAGGGCAAGATAAATGCAGATCTAATCAACACATGGATAATAAATGCTGTAATAGCATGCAGGTAAGACACTCATTCAACCACTTACGCAGATGATAGGGGTATTGAGAAAGGGATAGGACATAATTGGTTCATCATTAGAAACCCAGGAGCTTGTAGGGCTCCTGGCAAATAAAAACAGGTCCGAGAGCTCCCCCTCCCACTAGAGAAAGAAGGTGGAGAGTGGAGGAGACTATACCTAGGAGGCTGAGGCTTCTTCTCGGAGGAGGAGGGGGAGTTGGAGGGTGTGGAGAGGCCAGGCCCCGCTGAGAGATGTCCACATCCACAAGCGATACTGTTTCACCTGAGGGATTCATGGAGCAAGCACGTTACAGAACACCTTGCCCAGAGCTGAGGCCAGAGCAAAGGAAAGCAAAGGGCAAGCAAGGGAAGTTAGAGGTCCCTGGCTCTCAAAAAGCTCAAAATCTAATGCTCCCAGGGCTGGAATCACCCCTAAACACCTGGGAAGTCAATTTTAAATGCTATCATTTCTTTACCATCTTAATGGCCAAGGATTCTTTAAGGATAAAAACATGGGCTTGACAGTGGGAAAGTCAACTCATTGTGACTCTGCCACTGACAATAGAACCTTGACCAAGCCATCTTTATTCAAATGGAAACCATTTATTTTTACAGACTTGCATACTAATTTCTGCCTTAGGGAGCAAAGCGAGCAGCTTGTTACAAGCCCAAGTGAACATAGAAAGCAAGTGCCAAAAACTGTAAGAGCTGCATGGTACATTGCATGCAAATAAAGGTCCCAATGTTAGCCCTAACTTCTTCCTAAACGGCTTTCCATGTCTAGAGTTTTCACACTATTCATTCATAAGAGAACCCATTTCACATATGAATTAGTTCTTAATAACTGAGGCTACAAAGGTTGAAAAGTACATTTACAACCCTAATAATTAACTACTTCCACAGTCGGCCAAAAGTCAGGTAAGCTTAGAGGAAGCTTCTCAGTAGGAAGTTGATTGGGGGTGGGAGGTTAGGGAGATGACATGTGGTTTCTCTTTACTTCCCAGCATGTGATGCAGTTCTGTTCTCTGCCATATACATTCTTCCTCGCCACCCAGCCCCATCTACCCTCTCTCCATTGAGTCACCAGAGGATGAAGGGTATTTTATTAACTAAGGATGACAGCCAAAAATAGGTCAAAACTCGGGATTTCTCTAATTTGAGGGTGTTATTTCCAATATCTTTTTCTTATTCAGGAGGCTCAATTAGCCCCTAAGCTGGATTTTATTATTATTAGAGACCAATGTCTCTAAATGGTCAGGAGCAGGGCTTTTAGAGCTTAATACACAGTTTTGTTTTGTTTTTTGTTTTGTTTTTTACAAAGTTCTTGAACATAGATTAAGATAAACAGAAAAGCTCTTCTAAAAGTCATCAGTGAAAGTTGTACTACATACTAGACTCATCACAGAGCTTGGTAACCGATAGCCTAGATGCCCAGAGCAATGCAATGAACCCAGACAAGTGTGCCTCCTGAAGGGTCAGAGAGGTCTAGGTTGTAGGTGTAGCACCTCAATAAAAAATCATTCAAAAGAGCTAAGCTGTGTGAAACAAGAACACTTCAAATGTGGGTTCCTTACTTTAGAGAGGAAACAATTATTAACCAGAAGGATATATTACTACAGGATAAGATTCTTTAGTACTGGCCGGAGCCGGTTTGGTTCAGTGGATAGAATGTCGGCCTGCAGACTGGAGGGACCCGGGTTGATTCCGGTCAAGGGCACATGCCTGGGTTGTGGGCTCCATCCCTAGTAGGGGGTGTGCAAGAGGCAGCCGATCAATGATTCTCTCTCGCCAAACCGGTTTGGCTCAGTGGATAGAGCGTCGGCCTGCGGACTGAAAGGTCCCAGGCTCGATTCCGGTCAAGGGCATGTACCTTGGTTGTGGGCACATCCCCAGTGGGGGGTGTGCGGGAGGCAGCTGGTCGATGTTTCTCTCTCATCGATGTTTCTAACTCTCTATCCCTCTCCCTTCCTCTCTGTAAAAAATCAATAAAAAAAAAATATTAAAAAAAAAATGATTCTCTCTCATCATTGATGTTTCTATCTACCTCTCCCTTCCTCTCTGAAGTCAATAAATATATATATATATATGTAAAAAGATTAATTCTGGGCTTGAGGTAAAAACAGAGATCTCCTTCTTCACCTGTGCCTATTACAGGTACCAACACACTTGTTCTGACAGCTCATGGCTATCTATGTAGTAAGGGCTGGGGGTGGGGGTCCCACTAGCCTGCTTAACTCTGGAAATGTCTATCCTTAATCATAATTCTTCCAATCATCTTTTTGAGGGACACAGTACCAAAAGAGTTTGAAATTGGGATTTTAAAAAAAATCTTCTCAGTCACAATCAATGAGTGCCCAGTTTCTGAGACTTGAAGCAATGTGAAGACCTTCTTTTATGCAGCGTATTCAAGTGGGAGCTTCACATCTGACTGACATAACAAAAGGGCTCCCTCTGAAAAAGTTCCCCATTAAAGAGAAGGCAGTTGCCCAAAGGACATTCAACCGCTTTCCTTCTTTAGCAACTGTGTTCCTTGCTCTTAGATGCTAGACTTAAATTAGACACAATGAAGAACTCTAACAGCTGCAAGAACTGGTAGCCCCTAAAATGGGTAAGTCAAGAGTTCACGTAATCCCCTTTGCCCAAAGTCTTTAAAAATAGACCAGATAATCATGGGTCATGTTTATTAGCTAATCCATGAACTCCCTTGGAAGCAGAGACAGGAATTGTATGATTTCTCAGGAGTCCTTCATGCACTGCGAGCCTATAAATTTGTAATTCCTCCTTTTAATTTATAAGTGCTGACCCTGAACTAAGGACGGCATAACTGCCAGGGTCACTTAATTACCAGCAAGCAGTCACTCCTCAACCTATAAAGCATCCAAAGTCAAGAACACATTCTACACCATAAAAATAGCCCCACCCCAAACCCAGCAGGCAGGGAATGAAGAAAATAACCACAGAGAGGCCTGAAGCTCCCTCTGCAATGCATCCGTAAGTGTTTCCTGACAGGTCTCAGAACACTCCTGCTTTTAGATGTCAGAAGGAAAAAAAAAGAGAGAGAGAGAGAGAGATCACCCTTACCTGTGAATAGGGGGCTGAAGGAGACCGGAGAAAAGGCACTTTGAGTTCTTGTCAACCTGGGTTTCCTAGGGGGTGAAAAGCACAGAGAGAATAAGTGCTGGGGGGTGGTTAAATCTCTACAATACTCAATTCCATATGCACTGAAAAACAAAGCAAACCCAGTCATTATCAGCAACACTTTTGTAATAAAGCCTAAAATTTAAAGGGGGAGAATAAAATAATTAAGGCAATTCCTTAAATAGATCTGGCTACAGAATTCACCAGCCTACAAAAGCATGAGAAATCCCTTTGGATCTCTCCTCACCCAGCACATTGAAAGAGTAAAACACCTTGAGTGGTAATTAGCAAGTCTATTTCTAGAGGAAGTCAGAAACACAGTTGATTTGCATATGGGAACCAAGAAAAAGCCTCTCTGGGCCTGCTCCTAGGACAGCAGGTCGCAAGGTGAACCAGAGAACATATTTGGGTTTGAGACCAGCACTACAGGATGCACATGTAATCTTCAACCACGAAAAACATGCACCAATGTCTCCAAGCCATGGGTTAAAGCCATCAACTAACAGGGTGGCTTCCTTAGGTTAGGGGCTCTGCCTGGCACCCAAACAGATGGCCCCTTCTCCTCTCTGAACTGCCAGTCACACAGTTCTCCTTGTGATTTCCCCTTGATGCTGCTCCAGGGAGCGAGCTGGAAAAACCCAGATCTCCTGTGAAAAGACAGACTTTCTGGCTAGAAATGTGCTAAGTTTAATACTTTCAACAATAAAGATAAATTTTATAAATAAAACAGTGCACATTATTTAAAAAATCACCTCAGGATGACTGAACTGACGACCACTAGGGAAAGACTTGTGGAGGTGATGAAAATATGCTATATCTTGATTGTGACAGAGGTCATGATGACTATATACTTTTATCAAAATTAACATGTTAAGAGCCCAGTCAGTCACTGGTGACTGACACTATACTTTCTGTCCAGAAGACAAAACAGGCTGGGCGCTTAACATGTTAATAGAACTGGACACATAAAAATGGTGAATTTTAGGTGGTATGTAAGTCCTACCTCAATAAACCAGACTTTTAAAAAACTCCCACCACTGAGCCCACTGTATGGGAGAACAAATTTGGCAATGATATATCTGATAAAGGGTTAATATCCAAAATATATAAGGAACTCATACAACTTAACAAAAGGAAGACAAACAATGCAATTAAAAAACGGGGACAAAAAAAAAATGGGCAAAGGACCTAAATAGATACTTCTCCAAAGAGGACATACAGATGGCCAAGAGACATATGAAAAAATGCTCAAAATCACTGATCATCAGAGAGATGCAAATTAAAACAACAATGAGGTATCACCTCACACCTGTCAGAATGGCTACCATCAACAAGTGACAAGTGCTGGCAAGGATGTGGAGAAAAGGAAACCATAGTACCCTGCTGGGAATGCAGACTGGTGTGACCATTATGGAAAACAGTATGGAGTTTCCTCAAAAAATTAAATATGGAACTGCCATTTGACCTAGCAATCCCACTTCTAGGAATATATCCTAAGAAACCCAAAGCACCAATCAGAAAGAATGTATGCACCCCTATGTTCATAGCAGCACAATTTACAATAGCTAAGATCTGGAAACAGCCCAAGTGCCCATCAGCAGATGAGTGAATAAAAAAGCTGTGGTACATTTACACCATGGAATACTATGCATCAGTGAAAAAGAATATCTTACCCTTTGAGACAGCATGGAAGGACCTGGAGAGTATCATGCTAAGTGAAATAAGTCAGTCAGAGAAAGACAAGTATCACATGATCGCACTCAAATGTAGAATATAAGTAACAAAATAAACTGATGAACGGAGTGGATCCAGAGACATGGAAGCATGGAACAGAGTGTGGAATCTCAGGGGGAAGGCGGGGGAGGATGGGTAGGTGGGAGGTAATCAACCAAAGACCTTGTGTGCATATATGCATGGCCCATGGACACTGACAACAGGGTGCTGAAGCCCTGGTGTGGGGGGGTGGGGGGGGAGAGATGGGCTAGAGGGGGTCAATGGGGAAAAAGGGGGACATATGTAATACTTTCAACAATAAAGAATTATAAAACAAACAAACAAAAACCTCCCACCACTGATTTGAGGGCCTGACTCTGGGCCTTGTAGCTGGCTCACCTTCCAAAATTATTCTCACCCAAAGGACTAAATGAAACTTCAACTGCACCGATGCAGGAGGAGAGGTGACGCAAAGAAAATCATATTTAAAATTATTTTATTTTAGATCTTTATGCATGTATGTTTTAGCATAGATATCTGAGATTCTCAGAACTCACTTCAAACAAAATTTCAAAACCATACTGTAAAGATCTTACTCAAAAATAGCCCAGAAGCTAGATTTCCGCTCCCGAACTCCCTCTGCAACCTCCCTCCATGCTGAGACACAAGAAGTCTAATGATGGTGCCCATCATACTAGTAAATGCCCCATCCATGGCACCCATGGGAGAAATGGCTGCATCATGCAAGACACAAGCATGATGCATGGTCCCTGTTTATAAAAGTTGCTCATGACAGTCTGCAGCTTAGTTCCAACACTTCAGAGGGCTGAAATAGAAAGTTAATTCCACTGGACATGAACTTTAAGACTGAGGAGCTTTCAAACTGATTTTTATTTGATAACTATGGTACAACATTAAACTCAGCAAGGAGAAACCTAAAGCACTGGTCTTTCAAAGGGTTCACACCTCAGCCACTTGGCTGTTTGCCTCTTTTCAAAGGAAGCTGCATTACTCTGCCATCTGCCCATGCTGGGGACGAATCTCTTCAGTGCCAAGTACTGAAGAACGGCAGTACCCAAATGCACACAGCTTGCGGAGGCCTTCTCACTCCACCTCATCTCCTCCCCCGCCCCCAGCATTTTGAAGAAGGAAATCATAGTTTCTAGGATCTGGAAAAAGAAATACATATGAATCTAAACCCAGGCACAGTCATTGAAGAGCCCTGGGATGGGTTTTTTCCTGGCAAATAAGGGGGCCTCAGAGCTGGAAGCTTGGAGAGGTAGGTCTAAGAGGCTGAAAGGCTAATAATAAGTGTTTCTTTCTCTCTTCGGGGAGACGCTAACTGAAAATCCAAAGCAGTTTCTGTCTCAAGGATCCTGGGAGCATTCTAATGGCAGTCACTCATGAAAAGACCAATCTAGATGACGATTAAAAAAACAAAGCAAGGGAATGATTAACATAAAATTGAGGACGGTGGTTACAGTAGCTGTGGAGATATAATCAGGAAACAACACACAGGGGTCTTCAAAGGTAACTGATAACATTCTATCTGCTAAGTTTAAAGATGAGTACCTAGGTATGCATTTATTATTATAGTGCACACACACACCTCCTTTTGCATATATGAAACATTTAAAAATGATAAAAGCTGGATGTGCTGTTTTTGCTTTTTTTAAAGCATGAATGATAGGGATAACATTTTTAACTAACCTTTCTATAACCCATTCCCATGTTATTTTATTTCTCCCCAGATCACCTTGATGAGCATTAGGGTGCAAAGTTAAGCCATTGTTAACTTTGCTAGTGGGCGATGTGCATCTTAGTAGCAGAAAGACTTGGGGGTGGGGGTGGTAGGATTTGGTGGGCTATGCCTCACGTGGGTGGCAAGAGACCTTAGGCAAAGGTCTTCTTTGAGGCTAAGTTGTCCTTTGTGACAGCTAAGCACTGCCTGTGCTGCAGGTAACAAAGAGACAGAAGGCCTCTGTCCATCTGCACTCTGAAAATTGCTAATTGTATGGCAATAGATCTGTGGGATAATAGGAGTTAAAAGAATTAGACTAGACAGGCCGACAACACACTGATATAACCATTGGCCACTTTTCAAATTCCTTGAAACCTAAAATATAAACAATGAAATAGCAATGCCTTCCCTTCTTTGTCCATTAATCTCCTCTACTGATGCCTTACGACTTACACATGTTCTTTTCTACAGTAACTTCCAAACAAGAATGTCCAAATATCAGGCTTTACAGCCGCAAGTTACCTCTGCCCCTGCTAAAGCACACAGTGCCAAGTCAGCCAGCCTGTGCCATTTTCAACACGTCATAAGCCAGTGTCTGTTCATGTGCTACAGGCACAAAAACCATGTGTTCATTTTTAGTTCCAATACACAGACATCTGTGCAGCAAGGTCAGATCCAAAACTCCATCATAAACCAACTAAAGAACCTATGGAGGGAACTTCCAGGGAAAAGCCAAAAGGTATAGTGCAAGGTCTAAAACCTTAGGAATGATGTTAGCAGGGGAAATAAATATTAAGGAGTGAAAGATACAAGACTCAAATGGACAGAGATTTCTGAAGCCAGGCTGCTCGTTCCAAACAAGAGCTGCCAACCACAACCACAACCACTTTGTGAAAAATAGTTAAAAAGATCAATAGAGTATGGACCCAAAACGCAAACGTAGAGTCAGAACTTCCTCATCACACCATACAATCATTTTGCTCTCACTATGTCATGCTATTTCTTAAAACTACCCCCTTGGACCTGAAGACCCAAGGAAACAGAGAAAAGGATTTCTCATGTCTGCCAATTCTGTCCACAACAGCAGGGTCCCAAACTGATGCCAAGGCAGCCTGCCTCTCTTTCCAGAATTGTATCTTCCCCCCCGAAACAAATAGATAGAAAACGACTACAGAACTGTTCTCCATTTTTCCACTTCACAACTATGAAGATCGATAGTAATAGCCTTAGCCATTAACTCAGAAAAAAAAAAAAACTTAAACAATGAAACTTTACAACCAAGTGTGTATTATGATAATTTTTTTTAAAAAGTCAGATCAAATACCATTTCTCACCAAATATAAAGGAAGACAATCAGCTCAACATATGTGAAACAGAAAAGGGAACTTCTCTGGTTTTCCTGAAATAGCAATTCTATATTACACTGAAGCCCTCAGGCATCAAGCCCAGCTCTGTGAATTGAACATATGTGTTAAAGGCTTAGCCCAGTCTCCACAACAGAAACCTGGTTAGTTGGTGGGCCCATTTCATCCTTCACTTCAGAGTTCTCTAAGCTAACTCATACTAGATTGAAGATTCAAAATAACCAGGCAGGTCCACTTAGCACACTCTAAAACATCAGAAAGGAACTAAAGTTTTTCTTAATGTTAAACTATGGAAACTGTTAGCCTTATAAAATGATTGTAGGAAGTATTTTCTAGTGGTAACTGTGGGAAAGGTAGATATTAAGCAGAGCAAAGAGAATCATGTCCAGAGGTTACTGTAAAAGCCCCAAATTATACAGCAAAGACTATAGAGATTCCAACCATCATTAAGGCGGAAGGCATATACCTTCTGGCAAGAGACTGAGATTTCTCACAGCTTCCAGGTCCTACCAATCAAAACAAGAGAACAAGCTAAATATCCAAACGCATTCTTCCTTCCTTAGGAGGTGCAGATCCATAGAAATCACAACTACCCTGGCCAGACTTACCAAGTTTCTCACAGCTGCGAGGCTGCCAGCAAGACTGGCACATAGTAAGCTGTGTAAAAGCTAACAAGCAAATCTAGCATTAAAAAAAAATCACCAGTTCAATCTTTATTACTTCTCCAAAAGCACAAAATATTCCATCTCCACTTCTCTAGTCTTCACTCTATTCCTACAAGGTCAGGATAGGGACCTTGTTACTAAAGAATAAAGAGAGAGAAGCATGAAGAAAGCAAAACTGGCCAGCATCCCACAGCTGATGCTGGAGTTCTACATGGAGTCTAGGTGTTCACATTCTCTGTCCAACAAGCTGCCTAACAGCAGTCAACCGAACGTTCGTACACAGATACCTAGCTCTTCTCCAATTCATCAGAAAAAGCCCTTGGACCAAAAAATGTAATTCTCCAGTGCCCTGAACTAAGCTTTGCAGATCTACAGCCCAATTTGCTCTGCAGCAGAAATCTGTATTGTGCTTAGTGTGAGGGTTGGTGACAGAGCAGCCAATGACCATTAAATTCTGCTTCCAAAGGCAAAAACCGTATAATGTTATATGCCTTTTCCTCTTCCTAATCTATTAGACGGAGCAGCTAATTTCACGCCACACCTCATATCTAGCGTCTCTGGAATCTTAGACCAAGGCCTGGTCAATATGGAACAAAGGCAAGACAAATCACAAGAAAATTAGCAATCTGTCCTATGTCATTGCCCACAGCTTCAATCCTGCCCTCCCCCCATATGATGAAAATTTCATCTATACTGGTTAAGTGGAGCATCGAATGCAGAGCCTACTACAAAAGAGCTGTTTCAGCAGCCACACACTTTTTAAGACCTGAGCATGAGTTCATTGGAGGCAAATGCAGAAACAGGTCTCCCTGAAGGGGTAACACGCATCAACCTACTGATTTCTTTAGGGACTTTGGTTTGGTTTGATACCCAAAACAAGCCCCTGGCTCAGCCGTTCCGGAAGGGCAGCAACGTCCAAGTAACCCTCACTTTCCTTTTGGAGGACCCAAGTTCCCTTGAAAAGAGAAGTCCATGGATGAGTGGTTCCCAGTCCAGGTCATACTTCAGGATCAACTGGGGAGCGTTTTAAATATCAAATTCTTGGGCTCTCAGATATACTGATCTTTCTTTTCTCAAAGCTCCCCACGTGATTCTGGTGCACAAAGTTCTCAATCTACGTGTCCCTGTTCTTCGGCCTTGGGTTGTGGCTGCCAGTGTGTCTCAAGAATCCATCACATGAGCTGCACCAAAACCAATTCCAACCTTTCTAAGAATTCATTCAGCAGCACAAACCACAGTGGCAGTTACCACAAGGGAAGTCTCATTTCATTGGCACAAAAGGTGACAGCTTTCTAAACCAATATACTGGATGATAGAGAGCAGTCCACCCTTCAGAAATGTAGGGGGAAAATCTCAATGTCTAAGTTTGAAAGTTTCATCAATTAGCCTGGAACTCATGCCCCAATGCTTCTACTACTCAGACATGGAATTCTCACATGGGCTTGACAGCAGAGCTATTTTCTCTTCCCACGGACAGTGGTCAGCACACAGGCTTGAGATCCCAAGTACATAAGAGACCAACCAACCAGGAAAACATGAAACCTTGGTGCTGAAAGGCCCAACTGATTGTGGGCCTACAACTGATCACATCATTTGTATGCATGAGTGTGAAGGGAGGGGGTGGGCTGCCGGTAGAACAGAAAGAGGAATAAGCAAGGTGGTCACAATGCAACACCAACTTTTTGTCCCAAAGGACAAACATTTCCAGCCAGCGCCTTGTGAGAGTTCATGGTAGACAGACACCCACCTTGGGAAAACTTTAAAAGCCGGGCCAGGCTAGGGGTGGAGGCATGGTTTCAAGTCATCTCTGAACTGGAGGGATGCTAACCAGGTGAGAAACGTCAAGGGGAATGAACGCAGGGGGAAAGCCGTTTCCCCTAATTAGCTCCGACCTAAGGAGCCATGTCACCGCCTTTCAGCCCCAATTCTCTGCCTCCTTACGAACACCATGGCCTAAGAAGGGCCAGGATCTCGTTAGAATACAAGGGAAATGAAGCACAAAAGGCAAGTTTGGCGGCCATGCCCCCAGCGGGTCTTACCTCCCGGCGTCCAGCTCCCGGCCGGCAGGGCCTCCCACGTCCGTCAGGCTCGCGGCCGAAGCAGCCAGCTCCCCCGCAGGCCTCTTGCCGGCCCCGGACCCGCCACCGGAGCCACCGTGGCAGCTCTTGGTGCGAAAGAGGCGACTGAGGCGGATTTTGAGGGAGCCCTTCCGAGAAGGGCCCGTGAGTGGCCGGAGGGGCCCGGCAGGGGGCGGGGGCGGCGGCGGCGGCTGCTCCCCTCGACTCAAGCGCCCCGGGGGCACCAAGTCCTGCAGCGGAAAGGGCACCGGGGGCAATTCGGGGCCCGGGGGCTGCAGCAGAAGCCGGCCCCCGCCGCCTCCTCCGCGGCCCGGGCTGCTGAGCTCCTCTTCCGAGCAGCTGTTGGTCTCCAGGCTCTCGGCCTCCGACTCCAAGCCCTCCAGGACCAGCAGCGCGTCGCTCGTCTCCGTGGGGTCCTCCCCGGCCTGCGGGGTGGCAGCCGGCGGCTGGGGCTGCGGAGGGGGCGGCTGCGGGGGGCACGGGCATGGGCAGCAGCCACCAACCGTCTTGACCGCCGGCCCCACCGGCTGCCCGAGCCCCAGAGCGGCCAGCTGCGCCTCCAGTCCAGCCGCCGGGCCCCAGGTCCGCTCGAGCGCCAACCCCGGGGGCAGGGCCTTGGGGTCCAGGGCACATCGGTGCCGGGGACACAGCAGTTCCGAGGGTCCGGGCTCCGGGGCTGCCTCCGCGTCCTCCTCCTCCGGCGGCCGACCCACGTTGCGGAACACCATCAGCTGCGGCGGCCGGGAGCCCCGCGCACCGGGCCGCGCGAGGAAGGATGGCGGCGGGGGGCCATGGCCCGGGGGCGGCGGCGGCGGGCCTGGCTCGGGGGCCGCCTCTCCATAGCCGAGCAGGCGGCTCAGGACGCGGTACGAAGCGGCCGCCGCCGCCGCCGCCTCGCCATCCCGGAGTTCGGCCCCCTGCATCGGGGAGAGGGAGGGAGGGCGGGCGGCTGGGAGCCGGGCTGGGGTGGGGACTAGGCCGGGCCCCGCCGGAGCCCCGCCCGCCACGGGCCCCGGAGCGACAGCGCTAACGGCCGCCGCGGCCTCAGCCTCATAGAGGGGGGCGGGGGACGCGCGGAGGCCAGCGCAAGCCCAGGCCGCGCGCCGCCACCGCGGAGGCCAGCCCCCGGATGGCGTCATTTCCGGGAGGCTGTGGCCACGCCCCTTCCCCAGGACGGGCTCGCGCCGGCCTCCGGGGAGCGTCACGTGACGCGCGGCCTGGCCCGCTATTGGCCGCGAGCTGCTTCTCGCCTGGCTGTTGGTCCCTGTCCGACCCTCGCTTTTCACTTCCCGGGCGCTCAGGCCGCAGCCGCCCCTGCCGGTGAGGGGGCACCAGCCCTGGGGCTCCAGGTCGGTCCCGGGAGAGAGCTGCCGGCCTTGGGAGTCACTCGGTTTCTGGTCCCGCCTATGCCGCTCGCGATGTGTGACCGACCCAGGCGGGGTCATTTCTTCATTGACGAACTGTATCACCCTGGCATGTAGTGAATGTTTCTGTAATGACACATGGATAATGTGTCCTGAGACTCAGAGGCGTGCTGATAGATGTTGAACTGACACTCTGGGGGGGAAAGGAGATGTATGCAGATATATGTATAGAATACGTAAGTTTAGCATACATTGTACTGAGGTAAGGATATGTAGCACACGATTTACAAAAATTCTATAATAATAAAAGGGTAATATGCTAATTCGATCAGATGTTTTTTGAGCCTCTAGTCCAGTGGTTCTCAGTCTTCCTAATGCCGCGACCCTTTAATACAGTTCCTCATGTTGTGGTGATCCCCAACCATAAAATTATTTTCGTTGCTACTTCATAACTGTAATTTTGCTACTGTTAAGAATTGTAATGTAAATATCGATTCGTAATGAAAATCCAGGATGTATTTTCATTGTTACAAATTGAACATAATTAAAACATAGTGATTAATCACAGAAACAATATGTAATTATATATGTGTTTTCTGATGGTCTTAGGCAACCCCTGTGAAAGGGTCATTCGGTCCCCAAAGGGGTCGTGACCCACAGGTTGAGAACTGCTGCTCTAGTCTATATATATAAAAGCCTAAGCGACCATTATGACCAGTCGACCGAACAACTGGTTGCTATGATGCACACTGACCACCAGGGGGCAGACACTCAATGCAGGAGCTGCCACCTGATGGTCAAAGCGCTCCCACAGCCAACCTCCCACAGTCCCTCCCCCTCCCATCCCCCCACTCTGATTGGCCGGGATAGGGACTGGGCTGGACGGCCTTGATAGGCCCCGATTGCTGGCCAGGCCAAGGGACCCCACCCGTGCACTAATTTGTGCACCCTGCCTCTAGTAATAATATACAATTGCAAGTTCCATGTTACCAATTGATTCGCACAGAATGCTTTCATTGATTTTTGCCAAGTTTTGAAGGGTAGCCCTGTGGTGTCAGGTTACCAAGGAGTGAATGTTGGTTAATATTTTCCTCTATGTCAATGTAAGAGGAAAGTAAAAAAAAAAAAAGAGTCTTAACTGTCAATTATGGGAGTGACTTCTTTGCTGAATCAGAAAACTGAGTTCAAATACTGAATATGTCCACAATTTTTGTTCTATTCACAATGAAATGGCCACAGACATAACACATTAAATTTAAATCTGAACTATTAACATTTTCTCCATCACTTTCTTAAGTCTAGATAATCAACAAAACACTACATTTGTATGGTTTGCCAATTTCCCTGGTGTAAATACTCCTGTCATGGTTGATTTCAATCTGAACACAGAGTTAGAAAGAGATGAGCAGTAGCATGCCATTATGTAGTAGTTTCATCATGCAAATGCAACAACATAAATAATCCCAAGAACATGGATAACTCATAATAGTAAGATTATTAGGAAGTGATGAGTTTTGAGAATTCATTACCTTTGTTTTTAATATTTATTCCATTATAAATTTGTATAATTTAATTTTAACACTGGCTATGTTTAACAACTGGCTTGCAGAATTCCTGAAATTTTTATAATTGGCTCTCACACACCTGTATGAGCCAGCTCCATAGCACCACAGTTTTCTCATCTGAAAAAACAGGAATAAGGATTGCTGCTTGACTTACTGGCAGGCATGTTGTGAAGATCAAACAAAATCAAGCTAGTTGTGTAGAGGAGGTCAGACTGGTGGCAGGGAGACCAGTTAGGAAACCATTGCAATCGCCCTATTCGAAGTGTTTAGGGATGCAAGGGATAATGAGGCAGCAGCCAGCAGAATTTAGCAACTTTGGTACTCCAGGGTGCGCTGAAGGGAAGAGGGTGGAGGGTCTGCTATGAGTCCTGCAGCCTGAATGACCTTTTTAAAATGGAAATTGGTCCAATAGCCAGTAATGATAATGCTTCATGATTTCCCATCGTTCTCAAGCTAAAGACAAAACTCCTTAAGGAGGCTTTTGGGGTCCTGTGTGACCTGACCCTGCCTTTCTCCAGGCTCCTCTCACGAAGCTTCCCCTTGTTCTCTCTCCCCTGTAGTTCCACTCGCCCTGTGTCAAGCTGGCACACATGTGGCCATTGCATAAGCGATTCCCTTTCCTTGAAAGGCTTTTCCCTCTCTTTTTGCTTAGTAAATTTCTACTCATTCTTCAGATGGAACTTCTCACTACCGCGGGGAAATCTCCCTGCCTGGGCACTTCCTCCTTAGGTCCTGAGGTCCAGGACCACTCCTTGTTGCACTTAATTGCACAGATATAATTTGTCATCTATCTGCGGAGTTGTTTGATTGAAGCCTTTCTTTGTTACTAAGCTGTCAGTTCCATGAAGGTCAGGGCCACATCTGCCCATCGTAGACTCTCAGTGCCAAGGACTCTTTCTGGGCACAGAGTAAGCCCTTGATAATAAGTATTGAATGTTCAACCTCACACCTTATGGCTCTTGATACAGATTCATCTCATTCAGCCCAACAGAATTAATATGCTTTCTTGCCCATGAAGAAACGGAAACTCAGTTATTCACCTAAGATCACACAATTCAAAAGTTGCAGTGGTATTCAAAATCAGCCCTGTCTGATGCCAAATATTTTGTTCTCTAACTCCTCTCCCTCAGCTACCTCTCAGGTGTCACTGAGGTTTCTGGAGAAAGGAAGAGAAATTGCTATAGGATCACAGAACACCTGAGGCCGAGAAGACCACCTGAGATCCCTGGCTGTTTCTGTAAAGCTCTGGCCCCAGACCAGATTACCAAAGGATGCAAGGTCCGTAGCTCTGCAGCGCCCTCTGCTGTCCTCTACTTTTTTGTCCTGAGAGGGAGCTGGTCTGCCACCTGGAGTATTTCCACTCTGTCCCGAGTACTCAGAGGCACCGGGGATGCACACAGCCTCTTTCTACAGGAGGGCAAGGAATGCTGCCTTCCTCCATTCCTGTGGATGTCCAGGCCTGTAGATCCCAGCAAAGGAAGTATATCTGTGTGTGAGTTGGGTAAGTGTATGTTTGTTGAGCAGATTTTGTGTCTACACATCCCTCTTTCACTGAAGGCAATAAAAGTGGCCCCCGCGGTGGTAGGACCCTAGCTTGTAAAGTCTGTGAAGAGCAATTCAGATCATGTAAACCAGTCCCCAGGTTCTCTTCAGTCGCTCAGCAATGCGCCAGGCTTCAGGGTATAGTGATGAGTGCGAGGGGCTCAGTCCCTGTCCCACTGGAGCTTGCCATCACGTTGGAGTCCTAATCATGCCATTTCCTGGATGTAGGACCAAGAGCAAATAAGTAAACATCTTTGAACCCGTGTTTCATTTGTAAAAGCAGGTCAATAATAATCTCCCTCCACTGGGCTGTTGTGGGGATTAAATGGAAACGTACATGTACATGCTAAAACACTATACAAATGTTAGTTGTTATTACTATGAGAAGCTTCTTGAGGGGAAAAACAACTTACTGTTATGTCTTCACCCAGTGTGTTTTGGACGTAAATAATGGTAACTGGTAATAACAAGAACATGGAATGGTGCCCAGCTGGCGTGGCTCAGTGTTTGGGCATCAACCTATGAACCAGGAGGTCACGGTTTGATTCCCGGTCAGGGCGCATGCCTGGGTTGCTGGCTGGATCCCCAGTGTGGGGCGTGCAGGAGACAGCTGATCAATGATTCTCTCTCATTATTGATGTTTCTCTCTCTCTCTCCCTCTCCCTTCCTCTCTGACTCAATAAAAAATATATATTTAAAAAGAATATTCAGCTTCTGTAGTTGTGGGTAAGATTAATTGAGGTAATGCATATGAAAAACACTTTATAAACTGCCACAGTCTGTACAATCATAGTTATATGAATCTCAGCTTCCCACCCTCGCCATCCCCAATCTCAAATTCCGGTTCAGCAGCATGCTGTCCAGGGGGTACAGGCAGCCAAAGCAGATTGCCAGGAGATGCAGCCTGCCCCTTTATCATGCCCATCGCAATTGCTGCCAGGAGGCTGAATGGGGAGAGGGGTGGAGAGGGGAGCACGGGCTCATCTGCGGTTGCTATGACATCCCATCCCGGATTTTCCCATCTCTCATAATGGAGCAAAGGGCAGAGGGAGGCAGGAAGGGAGGGAGGGAGAGAGAGAATGACTGGTCCCTTCCTCTCCCCTCTCCCCTCCCATCTCTCTCTCTCTGGAACAGATGTAGGGTGGAGAATGGGGGGCAGGGAGCCCAAACACTGGATAAGAGGGGGAGGGAAGAGCGGTGCGTCAGGATTAGAGGGTTTGCGATGGGGGCCACACAGAGAGGAGGTGGCAGAGCCCTCATGCCTGAGTCCAGAAGCCAGCTGATGACATTAGAAGAAGGAAAACAGGCGAATCAGCACAAGTGGAGAGAAAGAAGGGGAGGGGAAAAGAGAAAGCAAGGAAAGGAGGTGGGGAGGCAGGCAGTCCCAGACTACAGCCACTCTCTACCTGGGCTCTCCTGAGCCACCAAATCCCCAGGCAGCCTGGACCCCAGGCTCCCGGAGCGCTGCCCCAAGGATGGGCACCAGGCAAGTGGCCATGCCTCCTCCTGTGTGGGGGCTGCTGGGCTGCTGCTTCCTCTGTGGCTGGGCTCTGGGGGGTCTGCGGCCCCTCCGCTCTCTGCCCCCGCTGTCCTCCCAAGTCAGGCCAGGACATGTACCCATGTGGGTGGCCCCCGAGGGGGCTGAAGCAGCCCTGGCTTTTCTCTACTCTGGGGATGCTCGACAGCTGTTGGGGGCTAATTGCAGTGAGCGCTATGAAGCCCAAGGGGCAGAAGCCAGTCCAGGGCTTCCCCCAATCTTAGGGAGGGCAGCGGGCACCCTCACCCAGGCCGCCAATTTCCTCAACATGCTGCTACAAGCCAACGACATCCGCGAGTCCAGTGTGGAGGAGGATGTGGAGTGGTACCAGGCGCTGGTCCGCAGCATGGCCGAGGGGGACCCAAGGGCATACCGGGCTTTGCTGACCTTTAACCCTCCGCCAGGAGCCAGCCACCTGCAGCTGGCCCTGCAGGCCACCCGAATGGGGGAGGAGACCATCCTTCGGGACTTGTCTGGGAATGGGGTACCGGAAGAGAGCTTCCCCGGGGCCCTGGACACCCCTGCCCTGCAGAAGCGGGTGCTGACCAATGACCTAAGGAGCCTCGGAAGCCCCAAGTGGCCACGGGGAGACGGGTATCTGGGGGACATGCAGCATGTCAGGCTGTCGCCCCCCTTCCTGGAATGCCAGGAGGGCCGGCTCCGTCCAGGCTGGCTTCTCACTCTCTCGGCCACCTTCTATGGACTCAAGCCAGACCTCAGCCCGGAGGTCAGGTAAGTGGGTTTGTTCAGGGTTCGATGCATTGGTGGGTCTGTGCGGCTGGGGGCCCAAGTCCACCCAGCCGTGCATGGGCCATTTGGCATGCACATGTGTGTCTGGGGTCACAGATGTGTATATTTGCATTCAGCAGTGTGTATTTGCAGTCGACTCTGTATGTGTAACTGTGTGAACACATATAGGTGTGAGTGTACATACTGTGCACTGTGTAGGAATCAAAGTATTGACACATAGGGAGACATATGTGTGCACAGATGTAAGATGTGTGGATATAGCCAGGTGTAGGTCTCGGCTCCCAGGTCTGAGCGTGAGAGGGCTTGGTGTGGATGAAAATGGTAATCCATGCACCAGGCATGTTGGAGGAGCCAGATGGGCGCTTCGGGAGCTAAACCCGCTGCTTTCTAGCAATCCAGAGCTGTGGAAGGAGGGTTTCCCAAGAGAAGGAAAGGTCTTGGCTGGGGTCGGGGTGGGGGAACACTTGAAACCATTGCCCCTTCTGCTCAGCAGTTGGCCAGGTCCTCAGGGTCACTCCCAATGGCTATATTCTTATATCAAGTAAGTTCCACTCTCCTACTGTCCTGGCCCAGGAGTCTGTGACACCCCTCAAATAACTGACCCCCCTCAGCCAGGATAAAGAGGTGATTGGGAGTCCTGGTGGGAAGGAGGCAGCCAGTGGGCACAGTACTTCAAGACATTCAACAATAACATTGTTTTTCCAGCGAGTGTCCCCCTTCACTGTCCCCAGCAGGGCTTCCCTGCTGCCCCCTGCTGTCCCCTTGTGCATGGGACAAGGCCCAACCGAGCCACACCGGCCAGGGGGCTAATTGGGAGGCCACCCCCACCCACAGCAAGAATCTCCCTCCCTCCCAATTAGCCCCCAAGGGCTTCCACACCCACACCCCCCGCCCCTCGCTGTCCCCAAGGCCTGTCCCCATCACTGTTGTCCTCCCCCCACTCAATCAGAGCAGGGGTTGGGAGCCCTTGGGCCTGGCAGCTCTAACTCGGGGCTTCTCCATTCCATATCTCCTTTGCTATGATGAATTCTGATTTGAGCAGAGTAAGCAGTGGTTAATACTTGAGTTCCAAATGTGTATGTGTGTGAGTGTGTGAGTGTGTGAGTGTGTGAGTGTGTGTGTGTGTGTGTGTGTGTGTACATGCAGTGGGAGCGTGTGAAAATCCCCTTCAAACAGATCATCAAAGTCCCAGCTCCCAAATGTCTTGACATGCCCCCTCCGCCTACCAATTGATAGAAACCAGGAAACGCTAGGATGTTGAAAAGCTGAGGGATGGGGATGGGAGACGACCTAGGGGGAGAGGGATTGTTGCCTACAGAGACAGTGAGGGTTCCTAGCGTTGGAGAAATGGGATGCACGTGTGCCCTCTCCGCACACTGCAACCGCTGTGCTAGTTTGCAGAGCTTGCATTGCCCATCGTTTGGGGCCCAAGGACACATGTCTACCTTGGCAGCCTTCACTATGCCTCTAACTGCCAATCACTGTCCTAGGGGGCAGGTGCAGATGGACATAGATCTTCAGATGGTGGACATCAATCAGTGTGCCAGCGGCCCAGGATGGTACTCTAACACGCACCTGTGTGATCTCAACAGCACCCAGGTAAGGATGGGGGTGCGGCATAGGATCCTGACTCCTCCCTTTCTCACCACTGCCACCACCCAGCTCCCAGGAGCAGCTGACAAAGGCACACCAGCCTTTCAGGGCTTCAGGGGAGCCCCTAGTGATGAGCTAAAAACGGGTTTGCAGGCTTTTAAAAGGTGGGGACATGTACAGGCTACCCCCACCCTTTACCCAAGACAGCCACCCTCATTTCTTTGAAATGTCAGTGAGCCTCCCTTGTCTGCTTTCCCTTCTGGCACCGGGGGCTCCAGGGTCCCTCTCCAGGACCATCTTCTGAGCCTCTATTAGTCATCCCCTCCCCTTCTCGGGGCCCACATTGTCATGTCATGTCACCAGCGCTCCAGGCTCTTCCTGACCCACAAGGGATGCTCAGCTGGTGTTTGTTGAAATACGTGGAGTTGCTGGTTGAGTTGTGGGAGGAACCTAACCACAGCAGGAGCTTGAAGAGCTCTGGGATGGTATAGGTGATGGAACCCAGGCCAGATGCCAGCAGAATCGAAGCCATGGATGCGGAAGAATCTGGATAATGGAAAGCAACGGCTGGTCATCCTGCGAGCCCAGTACTGGGGAACTGGGAGGCCAGTGCACTAACCTGCTCCACAGTCACATTGATACATGCTTGCTCCTGAGCTGGACTGAAGCCAAGGCGAGCCCTGCAGCCCTGGGGCCAGTTGGGGCATCTGCTGCTCTTCAGGGCACATGTGTTTGAAGCTATAAGTCCAGGGACAGAGAAAGGACCCTACTGTCTGGTGCATTTTAAATCCTAGCGACAGTCGCATCTCTGGGCAGGCTTTAGTCTGCTTGTGCAGACGGTGGCAGGAGCAGAACACGTTCCAGTGGTTCAGGCAAGAGGGGAAGCTGGGCCGAGATTTCAGAAGCAGCACCCTCTAACCTTTCTTGGTGAAGTCGAGCTGGATATAGAATCTCCAAGGGTTTGCCTGGCCAGTGTGGCTCAGTGGTTGAGCATTGACGCATAAACCAGGAAGTCACGGTTCTGTTCCCAGTCAGGGCACATGCCCTGGTTGTGGGCTCGATCCCCAGTAGGGGGATGGGGGTTGCAGGAGGCAGCTGATCAATGAATCTCTCTCGTCATTGATGTTTCTATCTCTTTACCCCTCTCCCTTCAATCAATAAAAATATACACAAAATATTTTTTAAAATTTTAAAAATAATCTCTGAGGGTTCACCCTTTCCTTTGCCTAGTGCTGTTTCTAGCCTTCCCCTACAGCAGATCTGGTTTCATCCATGGGTTTGTCTTCCTCACCTAGCTCTGAGGTCTGCTCTGTCCCCTGCTGGGTAACTATTAATGGGCGGAGGTGGAATAAAGAGCTGGCCTTGGCATCCCACCAGCCTGGCATTAGGGCTGGGAAAGCAGGCCTGTGCCAAGGCCAGATGGCCCCTGACGGAGGAAGCCACTCCTCTGTGGGAGCCTTTTCAACCCACTGGCATGCCCAAGGGGGAGGCTGAAGGGACCCTTTGAAGCAGGATGCAGGCACACGGGTGTGGTTGGGCTCAGAGTTCTTCCTACTTCCATCTCCCGCAGCACCTCACTCACCCAGCTGGGCACTGGGAAATGGGACCCGTGAGGCTCCTGCCACTGCTGGTCTGAATGAAAGGGTGGTCTAGCCCCATCCTCTTGGCTTGGGTGTCTCTTGAAGAGTGGCCGTGGGTGTAGGGTGCAGTAGGGCTCCCACAGAGGGAAGGCTTCCCTGGGACTAAGGAGGGCTTCTGGTGAGATGCCCTCGTGTGGACCCAGGGGCAATGGGTAGGAAGGTAGATGGATCCTCCATCTCTTCCCAGGAGGGAAAGCCCCATACAAATATCTGTTGTTTTTTTGTTTGTTTTTTGGTCATTCCCACAGTGCATCCCTCTGGAGAGTCAGGGCTTTGTCCTTGGCCGCTACCTCTGCCGCTGCCAACCTGGCTTCTATGGGGCAAGCCTCGCCTGGGGTATGTCATCGTGGAGTCCTTCCTCCTTCCTCCCCTCCTGACCCTACCCCAGAGCCACCAGAGGAGGGCAGGACAGGACGAGGGCTGTGGTGACCACTGGGAGAGAAGGCTAGGATCTCAGCATGCCCCAGCCCTGCCCCTCTCTCTGCACCCATCGTGTTCTTTATAGGGCTAGAGGAGAATGCCACCCCGCCTACTGGGCAATTTGGGTCCCTGCAAGGCGGCTCCGGAAGGCTGCTTCAGTGCCTGCCTTGTGCTGAGGGCTGCACCAGCTGCATGGACGCCACGCCATGCCTGGTAGAGGAGGCCCTGGCCTTGCGGGCAGCAGTGTTGGCCTGCCAGGCCTGCTGCATGTTGACTGTCTTCCTGAGCATGCTGGTCTCCTACCGCTGCCGCCAGAGCAAGGTAAGCCAGGCTCCACATCTCTCTCCTACACACACGTCCTACCCATCTCGGGTCCCTAGCACCAACGAGACCAGAGGCTACTAGAATTTGGGAGAAATGGGTTCTGGCCTTGATTCTTAATCGAACACACTATGTGACATTAGGTGGGTGACCTCACCACTTAGACCTGTTTCTTTTTCTTTATTTAACATATTTTTATTGATTTCAGAGAGGAAGGGAAAGGGAGAGAGAGATGGAAACATCAATGATGAGAGAGAATCATTGACTGGCTGCCTCCTGCACGTCCCCTACTAGGGATCGAGCCTGCAACCCGGGCATGTGCCCTTGACTGGAATTGAACCCGGGACCTTTCAGTCCACAGGCCGATGCTCTATCCACTGAGCCAAACTGGCTAGGGCTAGACCTGTTTCTTCACCTGTAAAATGAAGGCACTTGACTTATTCGAAATAGTGTGTAGGTACTAGGGGAAGTGATCTGGACCCTTCGGGAGCGCCCAGGTGAATGGAGCAAGACAGGGCTGAGGACAGAATTTTGTGTTGGCTTCTGTGGCAGCTCAGGAAAGGACCCAGTTGTCCTGCCTGCGCTGACATGGGAAGACTTTCTGGAGAATGTGCCATTGGAAGCTCAGCCAGATGGTTACCGGGCGGGGATGGAGCTCTCTAGACGAGGGAGCAGCATGAACCAAAGCTTGGAGGAATGCATGAGGTACCTTCCAGCTTCAGCAGCCTCTGCTCTGAGCCCAGGTCTGCAGCAAGGCCCCGGCTGGGGTGAGGAGGAGAATGGGACTAGGCTGGTGGGGGCTGAAACCTGGGCCTTAGCCAGGCTTCCTGCCAGGGGAGCTGAGCGCCTGTGGTGGGAATAGGAGTGTGGCTATGGGTGGAGGGCGGAGCTGATGTTATGGGGTAAAGTCTTAGCCCAGGACCACTGAGTGACCCCTAAAACAGGTCTGAGAAGCCCCCCTCCCACCCACCCCCGCACCGCCATCCAGGCTGTCCTCCCACTTCCCTGCTTACCCGCCTCTCTTGTTCCTGGGTTCACAGAGGATCCGGGCATCTGGAGTTGTCCTGCTGGAAACCATCCTTTTTGGATCCCTGCTGCTTTACTTCCCTGTGAGTTTGTGGCCAGAGGCTGACCTCCACCCCCAGGGTCCCCGCAGTCCCAACATGGAACCCCCCAAACCCCGGAATACGTCCTCTCTGCCCTGTCAGGGGAGGGGGTTAAGAGACCTCCAAATCCCCCTACTCAGATCAACAAATGGCAGGCTGGCCTAGTGAGCTCTGGAAGCAAACAGTCCAAGCTTAAAAGAACCCTATGACCCACTGTGTGACTTAGGACAAGTTCCCTAACCTCTCTGATTCTTTTTTATAAATAAAGGGTTTTTTTATTATTTATTTCTTTTTTTAGAGAGAGAGGAAGGGAAAGGGAGAGAGAGAGAACTATCAATGTGAGAGGGGAACAGATCAGCTGCCTCCTGCACACCCCCTACAGGAGATTGAGCCCACAACCCCGGGCGTGTGGAATCGAATCAGCAACCCTTTTGTGCATGGGACAAGGCCCAACTGAGCCACACCGGCCAGGGCACCTCTCTGATTCTTAAGCTGCTCCCATGCAGAATGGAGATGATGATGCTTCTATGACAAGGGTGTTAGGAGGCCTGACACATAGTAGGAGTGCAGTGGAAAGCAGCCATTTTTGCTCCCCTCTAACTGCAAACAGGTCTTCATCCTGTACTTCAAGCCCAGTGTATTCCGCTGCATCGCTCTCCGCTGGGTCCGGCTGCTGGGTTTTGCCATTGTCTACGGCACCATTATACTCAAGCTTTACAGGTAGGGCCCGGAGCAGGCCTTGCGCTCACGCTGCTCACTCCCGTCACCCCAGCTCACTGGTGGAATGGAGTTCTTCACAGTCAGATCCCTACCAGCTCCACTCGCTGTCCCCAAGGCCTGCCCCCATCACGGTTGTCCTCCCCCCACATCACTTTTCTGGGGGTAAGGAGGCAGCGAACCATGGAAGGGATGGGGCAACAGGTACATGTGGAGGGGAGGGAAGCAATGGTCAGAGGACAGAGCCCTGGCCCCTCTCCTAGGCCCTCCCCTCTACCCCACCCACCATCTATACCCCTGCAGAGTGCTCCAGCTGTTTCTGTCCCGAACGGCCCAGCGGGGCCCCCATCCAAGCAGTGGGCAGCAGCTTCGGCGCCTGGGGCTGCTCCTGCTGCTGGTGCTGGGCTTCCTGGCGGTGTGGACAGTGAGGGTCCTGGAGCGAGGCGGGCTGCACACGCCCTTGGTGACCCGGGGCCACACTCGCACGGGCCGCCACTTCTACCTCTGCCATCACGACCGCTGGGACTACACCATGGCTGTTGGTGAGTCTCGCTCTGGGCCCGGCTCTGCGTTTCCATGGGGCCCCTGGCCCAGACCCTCCGGCCTTGTACCCTGACCCCTGACCCCTCGCCCCGGTTCCTCCCAGCAAACCCTACAGAGAAAGGGGTAGGCTGGCTGCTGAGGGGGTGCCGGCTCTGCCCCTCACGCTTCCCCACAGCCGAGATGCTGCTCCTGTGCTGGGGCAGCTTCCTCTGCTACGCCACGCGGGCGGTGCCCTCCGCCTTCCACGAGCCGCGCTACATGGGCATCGCCCTGCACAACGAGCTGCTGCTCTCTGCTGCCTTCTATGCAGCCAGGTGAGGACGGCCCCCCTACTCAAAGCTCCTCCCCACCCAACACTACTCCTCGCTTCTCCTAGACGAGGGCACCCCTTCCCATGGCCATCCCTACAACACGGCTCTGCCTCAGCAAGGTGAGGAAGGCCCCCACCTGGAGCTCTCTCCCCACCCACAGATACCCTTCTCGTACCCACTACCCACGTCTCACCCCACACCCAGGAAGAGGAAGTGCCTCCCACCCTTGCTCAGTTCTCCCTGACTCTCCCACCTCCCATCTCAGCTGCCCAGTAGCATGCCTGCCGTGTGTCCGTAATAGGGTTGTGAGGCACAGGCCTGTACTGTAGGCAGCCAGAGAAGGCGAGCTGGAGTATGGGAGGGCTCCTTGAGGCAGGACCTCCATCCCAGAGAGGGCGAGAAGGAAGCGTGCCCTCCTCACCCGACCTGTAGCTCCATGGAGATCAGGCTGGAGCTGGGACAGGGGGGAGTGGGGAGGGGGGAGAGGCCACCCCCACCCACAGCAAGAATCTCCCTCCCATCACACTCTCAGGTTTGTGCTGGTTCCCTCCCTACACCCGGACTGGACCCTCCTCCTCTTCTTCTTCCACACCCACAGCACAGTCACCGCCACCCTGGCTCTGCTCTTCATCCCTAAGGTGAGCTCTTCCCCCTCCAGGATATAAGGCAGACCCCCCGACCCCCGCTACCCTCCCCACCGTGTCAGGGGCACTGTGGATCTGCAGCAGCGGCAGCGCCATCTCCAGGTCCCGGTGAAGAGGACACCCTGTGGGTGTGTGGGCTCTGACCCTAAGGAAGGAGCCCACTCGGGGGAGGAAGCTACCTCCAACCCCTGGGCAAGGGACGTGAGAGGGAGGACTGGAGGGGTCTTGGTAACCAAGCTTTAAGGTGGGCGGACTCTGAACATCACCTCGGAAGCAGTTACAGAGAGAGGGGTGGGGAGCGGAAGACATGGCTAGGAGTTGCAGAGGCAGGAGGCCGAGAGCCCCTGGTCTCTAAGCTCGAGATCAGGGAGGGTGAGAGGAAGCAAATCTTCAGACCCCGGAATTCCGAGTCAGAGAGGGGTGAGGGTTCATGAAGACTTATTCCCCGGGGCAGGTGGTGGGGGAGTGGTGAACAGGGACCCAGGTGAGTCTTTTTCCCAACCCGCCCGTTTCCCTGGCCAGTTCTGGAAGCCGGGGGCTCCTCCCCGAGAGGAGATGGTGGATGAGGAGTATGAGGACGAGCTGGACCTGCAGCGCTCAGGCTCCTACTTCAACAGCAGCACTGTCTCAGCTTGGAGCGAGCGCAGCCTGGACCCTGGAGACATTCGGGTAGGCGCCGCCCTCCCGCCCTCTCCGCCTCCCTTTGGTGCTAGCTTCCAGGGACCCGGCAGGGAGCGCTGCTGCCCTGCTCCTAGCTTTCCGAGACTTGCCTCCCTCCTTCTCTACCACTGCCCTGAGCTACCTCCCTGGCTCTATTTAAAGTTGGAGGCAGAGCTGTGAGTGGAGCTCTCATCCCATGTCCCCCAGCAGCAGGGGCATCTCTAGTCAGTTGGGGCCGGGCAGCTCAGGCAGCTACCGAGGGTCCCCTTTCCCTGAACCTGGCTCTTAGAGAAGGAAGTTCTTCCTGAGTCTCCCGGGAGCGCATCTGTACTCACACTTCTCTGCTTAGGGATAGCATTACAGTCATGAGGGGCTCAGTGGGCAGGAAATAAGGAGACCTGGCGGACTAAGCCCATGGTCTTATAAAACGTAAAGTGTGGGGAACCCTCACTAGCCATTCTGCCCGTCCCTCCGCCTCCGCTGGGGCCCGCCTCTACACCGACTTGTTTTCATCTCCCAATTCCTTCCCGTCCCCACTGCCTCTGCCTCTCATTCCCCTTGTGTCCTCCACACCCTTGGGCTCTGCCTGCCCGGCCTCCAGCCCGCGGGGAGAGGCTGAGCTGAGACCCCAATCCTGCAGGGACCCCAGAGAGTGTGGAGGCCACGGCCACGGCCACGCCACACCTGGTCTCCACTTTGCGGAGCAGCAACCAATCTACTCTCCCTATGCTGGCTCTGGGGAGAATGATCCAAAGTATAAAAGACTTTCAAGGCCCCACTGTATCATTTACACCTGAATATGGCACTTTTCATACCCACTAGTCCCTCAACCTCACATAATCCTTCTAAGGAAGCTAACACCAGGCAGCCAGTTACTGTTATTTTATAGAAGCAGAGGCTCAGAGAGGTCAAGAAAACACCCTCGAGGCACATAAGTCAGCAGTCTGAAACTCAGGTTTCCTGCCCCCTCAGACCACAAGGCCCCAGGGAAGTGAGTACACACTGCGTCCCCGGAGCTGAGTGGGTCCGGCTGGGAACCAGGCTGGTGCTGGTCTTGCAGAAATGGAGTGGTGAATTCTGAGAGGTTTATTTTATTTTTATTGATTTCAGAGAGGAAGAGATAGAAACATCAATGATGAGAGAGAATCATTGATTGGCTGCCTCCTGCACGCCCCCTACTGGGGATCGAGCCCAAAGCCCAGGGATTTGTCCTGACCCAGAATTGAACTGTGACCTCCTGGTTCATAGGTTAATGCTCAACCACTGAGCCATGCTGGCTAGGCTGAGAGGATTATTTATTTTTGGTTTATCCTCACCTGAGGATATTTTTCCATTGATTTTTAGCGAGAGTGGAAAGGAGGGGGAGAGACGGAGAGAGAGAAACATTGATGTGAGAGAGACACATCGATTGGTTGCCTCCCGCATGCACCCCAACCAGGACTGGGATGAAGCCTGCAACCGAGGTTCATGCCCTTGACTAGAATCGAACCCAGGGCCCTTCAGTCCGTGGGCTGACGCTCTATCCACTGAGCCAAACCGGCTAAGCCCTGAGATGTTTAAAGCAAGGAAGGGACACAGCTTGGGGGGAAGCGACTCCCCAGAGAAAATGGTCTAAATAAGGACTGAGGAGGGTAACAGTGCAGCCAGTGGATGGAGAGACTAGCCGGTCGGTCCCCATGTCAGCTCTGCTCTCCTGGTCCTCTCTTCCCCCAGGATGAGCTGAAGAAGCTCTACGCCCAGCTAGAGGTCCACAAGACCAAGGAAATGGCTGCTAACAACCCCCACCTGCCCAAGAAGCGGGGCAACGCGCGCCCGGGCCTGGGCCGCTCCTTCGTGAGGTACCTGGCTGAGTTCCCCGAGGCCCTGGCCCGGCAGCACTCCCGGGACTCGGGCTCCCCAGGCCGCAGCAGCCTGCCCAGCTCCTCCCGCCGCAGGCTCCTCAGCTCCAGCCTCCAAGAACCCGAGGGGCCAGGCGCCCTGCGCAAGTCCCGCAGCACCTACGACCACAACCACTGCGGGGAGCAGGACCCACCCCTCCTCGACTCACTGCTGAGGAGGAAGCTGGCCAAGAGGGCCTCCCGGGCAGAGAGCCGGGAGTTGGCAGAGGGGCCTCCTGCCCTGGGCTTTAGGTCGGCCAGCGCCCACAACCTGACGGTGGGAGAGAGGCTCCCCAGAGCCCGGCCTGCCTCCCTGCAGAAGTCGCTCAGCGTCATGGCTGGCTCCGGGGAAAAGGCCCTGCTGGTGGCCAGCCAGGCCTATCTGGAGGAGACCTACCGGCAGGCAAAGGAACGAGAGGAGAGGAAGAAGGCAGAGGCGAGCCCAGTTCGGAGGCCATCGGCCAGGAGGCTGGAGGGAGCCCGAGGGGCCCCTCTGTCAGCCCCACCTTCCCCTGCCAAGAGCAGCGGCAGCATGGACAGCTCCTATGCCCCTGGGAAGCTTCAGGGGGAGGCTGCCCGAAGGCTGCCTCACCCCCCCATCCAGCACCAGGTCTCCACGCCCATCATGGCCCTGTCTGGGGCCTGCCGGGGAGAGCCAAGGATGCTGTCTCCCACTTCCGCCTTGGCTTCAGCTCTCATACCAGGTCCAGCCCCGGTTCTGGCTCCAGGCCCTGCCCTGGCAGCAGTCCCAATACTCGCCCAAAGCCCCAGCTTACTCACCTTCATCTGCCCTTGGGAGAATGCAGAGCTGCCAGTCAAGAAAGACAACGTGGCTCAAGAAGGCCCCTCGGGCCCAGAGCGAGGCCACCACTCCCCTGCCCCAGCTCGGGCCAGGCTCTGGAGGGCCCTCTCTGTAGCAGTAGAGAAAAAGGGTGCTGGGGAGAATGGGATGGACACGGAGGACAGGCGTCTCCAGGGGGAAGCTGATGATGTGAACGAGGACAGGCCCAAGATCTTTTCCAAATCCCACAGCCTCAAGACCCCTGTTCAGCAGGGTTCCGTGCGCAGCCTGGGCCTGGCTATCAAAGCTCTGACCCGTTCCCGGAGCACACACAGGGAAAGGGGGAGGGGGGAAGGGAGTCCTGAGAAGGACAGGGGCCGAGCTTCAGGAGAGGGGGTGGGGGCATGCCCCAGGTCCCCCAGGCTAGGCGGGCGCAAGGTGGTGAGTAAGCAGGCGGCCCTCGCCCCCTGCGAAGATGAGGAGTCCCTCCAGAACCAACAGAATGCACACACCAGCAGAATGCTCCACGGCTGTCACCAGGAGGGCAGCAGGGAACAAGAAGACAGAAGCAGGAGGACTGCTCAGGGCCAAGGGGAGGGGGGTGTTGAGAGAGCAGGTGGAACAGGGCCTGCCACATGGGGGCAAGTCAGGCAGGGCACCGTTGGGGACAAAAGTGCTGAGCAAGCAAGAGAAGCCCCTGCAGGGAGGCAGGAGACACCCAGAGCCGGCCTCCAGCCCCTGGGCAGTGCTGGCTGCAGGGTGGCGGAGGTTTGCCCCTGGGAAGTCCCTGAGTCAGACACAAGTCTGCCTGACAGCAACAAGGCTGAAATCTGCCCCTGGGAGGTGAGCGGAGGCCCGGAGAGGGGGGCATTAAGACAAGATCTGGCTGACTCCCGAGGAGGGAGGGGGAAAGCCCCAGAAGAATCCGAGCCTAAAGGTGTGGCTGCCCTGGCTCGGAAGAAGCCAGAGAGGCTGGTCAGGGGGCAGGAGGCAGTGTGTCCCTGGGAGAACGCCCATCCCAGGGACCTGTCCCCTCAGGACTCTGAGAGAACCGAGGGCAGGACTGTGGCAGGGGGCGGTATGGAGGCTAAAGAGGTGGAAAAGTGTCCGCAGGAAGTCACAGGCCCAGAGGCGCGTACACCTGACACGGCCAAGGCAGAGCTCTGTCCCTGGGAGGCAAGGGGAGGAGGAGAGAACGAGAAACCATCCCAGGAGGGAGTGAAGACGCTCCCCCAGGAAAAGCAGAAAAGTCCCAAGAAAGCAGCCTCCGGGAAAGAACAGAAACTGGGCAGAGACTTGGAGTCGCTCTGCTCGTGGGAGAGGACTGATTTCCGTGGCCCCTTAGCAATCTCGACGGAGGCCCCAGGAACTCCGGGGTGCTCGGGGAGCATTGCGGAGGTGTGTCCCTGGGAGGCAGGAGAGGCTCCTGCGATCTGGAAAGCAGAGATTTGTCCCTGGGAGCTGGGTGATGAGGAAGTGGGGAAGGAAATGCTACGTCAGGGGACCGGTGGAGACTCTGCCCAAGAAGAGGGTCAAGCCTCCAGAAACCAGCTCTTTGGGGAGGTAGGGGGTCAGACTGGGAAAGCAGTGCAGACCTGTGGTCCACAGCAGGAGTCGCTGTGTTCCGGGGAGAGCACAGCCCCTGGGCACTCCAGCCCGTGTCTGGACAATTCCTCCTCCAGAGCCGGTGGCCAACTCCCCAGCAAGGGAGGAAGCAGAGCCACGCAGGTGTGCCCACGGGAAGACCTCGAGCCAGAGGGAAAGGCAGTACCACCTGCCAAGGCAGAAATCTGTCCCTGGGAGGTAAGTGAAGCAACAGAGGACTGGACATCAGGACAGGCACCCAGGGGAGGAGAATCTCAAAAGGACAAGGAGCAAATGCCTGAAACACCAGGAATCGAAGAGGTCACCGCGTGGGAGAAGCCTGAGGGACAGCTCCAAAAGCGGGAAGCAGTCTGTCCTTGGGAGGGTGTGGACCCTGACAGATTCCGCCCACAACCGGGTCCTCGAGACACAGACAGACCCAAAGCCGGTTTCCAGGTGTCAGGCGGTGTGGGAAGCAAAACTGCCGAAATCTGCCCGTGGGACATGGAGGACACCCTGTCTGCTGAGAAGGCAGAGATCTGTCCCTGGGAGGTGAGCGCTGGAGCAGGGGAGGAGCAAGCTCTGGGAGGTGAGGCCCTTAGGAAACTGCCAAGCATTACAGGAAAGGGTTCTGCAGATCCTGGGCCCGGTGAGATAGCTCTTACTGCTCCAAAGAAGCCAGAGAGGCCAGCTGGGGAGCGGGAGGTGGCCTGTCCCCGGGCGAGCCTGGGTCCAGGCAGCTCCTCTCAGCATTCAGACCCTGTGGATAGCGACAGACCAAAAGCTGGATTCCAGGAACTGGGTCATGTGGGGAGCAGGCCAGCTGAGGTGTGTCCCTGGGAAGTAGAGGAAGCATCCACCAATGACAGAGCCAAGATCTGTCCCTGGGAAGTGAGTGGAGGAGCTACTGGGAAGGGACTGGAAGGAGAGATGGGGAGTGATTCAGCAGGGCAGAGGGAGAAAAGTCTAGAAAGGAGGAGACTCACCTCCCTGCAAGACGACAAATCAAAAAGAGAGACAAAACGGAGTCAAGAGCAAGAAGCTACTTGTCCTTGGGAGGACTTGAGGGAGCCCTCTGCTCAGGCCCCGAAGGCCTCAGACTCAGCCAGCAGCATGAGTAGGAGAGTGGCGGAGGAGCATGCCCTGGAAGTCAATGAGGAGGGAGCGGAGAGAGGAGACCTGATACAAGACCCCAAAACGGGTCCCCTCCAAGCACACATAACCCAAGAAAAAGCTCCATCTTCAAAGGCAGAAGCCACGACTGAAGGTGGGGAAAAAGCAAACAAGGAGCTACAGTCTATCTGTCCATGGGAGAGTGTGGCCCCGGCCATCTTTTCCTCCAGCCCCGAAAGGCAGTGCCCTGACCAACCGAAAACCGGCTCTCAGGGACTGGTCAGCGCTGGGGGCAGGCACGCTGAGGTGTGCCCCTGGGATGTTCCTGCCTCAGAGGCTCATCAGCCTGACAGCAGCATCAAAGCAGAGGTCTGTCCCTGGGAGGTGACTGAAAGAATCCCTGAAGAAGGGGTGTCCACACCGAGCGGAAAAGGGGAACCTCAAGAGGAGGGGGAAGCTCCAGAAAAACCAGAAGCTGACGTTGGGGCAGTTGAGGAAAAGCCAGAGAGGGCAGACAGGAAGCAGGAGGCCGTGTGTTCCTGGGAGAGTCAAGACAGTGGAGGTCTGTCTCCACCACCAGCCCCACAAGCTTCTGACAGGAGCAAAGGCACTTCTGAGGCAGCAGGCAGAGTGGAGGCCAGGCTAGCAGAAGTGTGTCCATGGGAAGCGGTCGAGGTTCCCTCTGCCAAGAGAGCAGAGATCTGCCCTTGGGAGATGAGTACAGCAGCCGCAGAGGAAGAGGGCCCAGAACAGGAGGCGGACAGAGCACTCCAAGGGCAAGGAGAGGTGTTCCTTCAAAAGGCAGGGTCTGGCGGGACTAGAGAACACTTTTCAAAAGCAGCAGCAAAAGGCAGCCGAGAGCAGGAGACAGTCTGCCCCTGGGCAGGCATGGATTCGGGGGGACTCTTCCCCCAGCCAGATGCTCTGGACACTGACCAAGCCCAAGTCAGTCCCCATGGAGCAAGTAGTGTGGGGGGCAGGATGGCAGAGCTGTATCAATGGGAAGTCACAGATCCAGAAGGAAATAAGATAAAGGGCACCATGGCAGACATCTGTCCTTGGGAGGCAACTGGAGCCCCATCTGAGGAGCCTGGCCTCCCGGCTTTAACAGCAACGCAGACAGAAACATTTTCCCCCAGAGGCCCTGAGAACCCACCAGGCCTTTCCATCCAGAGGCCTCTGGGTAGCTTCCTTCCCGAAAGCAAGTGCTCCCGCCCCCAGATGAGCCAGCCAGCCAGCTCTTTTACTCCGGAAGGCAGCGGAGAATTCCAAGGGCCTTCAGGGCTCGAGCCAAGAACCAGCTTAGCTCCAGGGCCAACTCTCCAAGAAGCTGCGGCTCAGAATTCTTCTTCCCTAACTGAAGACCAAGGAGAAGTGGCTTCCCAAGATCCACATGAAGAACTCGTCCCTCCACCTGTCTATCCTTGGGATTGGGAGTAACAACTCCGTTTAAACTCGTGTGAGGTCCAACATCGGGTGGCTGGCTTTCAGGAGCCAAAGTCCTGTCCAAGTCCTAGGTGTCCCCGAAGAGCTGAAACAAAGACCCTTGACCACCCCTTTCCAGGAAAGCCAGAAGTCAATTCACTCAAAGACAAATTGTACAGGAAGGGTGCAGCTCAAATCCCTACAGGAAGTTGTACCCTCTCCTTATCTCCCATTCTTCCTCCTGTAGCGAACAAAGGCCAGACCCTCTGCTCCTAATGAATCCTCCTTTCCAGCTAGAGTACGCAACACAAAGCGTCTGTGTGTAGACACTCACTTGAAAGCCAAGGTTAGGGATGAAAGGAAATCAGTAGTGCCCGCCCACATTTTCTCACGGGGAGACCCTAGTCTTCTCTGAAGTCTACAAAGGACCTTTTTGTTTTAAAGAAGAAACGAAACCAAACAAGGTGCTGACTGTACAGGGGCTGAGGGTTACAGAAGGCTACACAGGTCACCATAGGAAGCTTAAGAAGCCACTTAATTGAAGTTCAAAGATAAATAAGAGGAAAAACCTAAATGGCTCAAAGGAGGTGCCTGAAAGGCCTTAAGACCTTGTCATTTTGACTTTGGATCTCCAGTTTCGGCTTAATCGATCCTCAGACCGGCCCTGTTTACTAATGAAGCAGAGCCAACCAAGCACTTTTACATCCATATCATCTGCCATCCAAAGCAATATCAGAGACGGAGCAGAGAAGGAAAGGCAATCGCTCCAGGTCCTCCCCATGTGGGCCAAGGTCGAGTTCTCCCTTCTAGACACCGTGTCTCCCAGTTTAGCTTTTTCAGATGGCCCCTTCTTCCTGCCCCATCTTCTGCCAGTCTAGAGTTCATCTCACTGGCTCCTTCTCCCTCTCCTAGCCTTTCAGTGCTGTCATCAAAGGGACCCCTCTCTGTTGTCAATGCAACTGGAGCCAGAGGGAATCTCTGGTTCTGATGCAAGAACCACTCCAAATCACTTGCTCAGTAACAAGAGGCCCACATCAGTCTCCTTCCTGAGAAGCCTGAGAAAGAAAGGAGGTCCTGTTTGCAGCCAGCACTATAAACTGCCCCCAGAAAGAGTAGTGCTACAGAGGAGGTGAGAGGCCTGAGGGCTGGGGAAAGGGCATCGTGTAAATACAAAGCCTTCTTTCTTAGGGAGCTCTCTTGTTCTTAGCTCAGCTCTATTCGCTTAAGTCAGTTCAGGCTCCTCTTTCTTAAGCAATCCTAGATAACAGAGTGCTGGAATTAGATGATACTACCAGAGGGAAATGAGGAAAGAGAAAAACATTGGTCAAAGAAGTCCCAGGATTGGCAGTGGTGAGCGGGGGTAGGAACATGCAGGCTAAACATGGCAGAACTGGGCAATGTTAACTAAACAGATACTGATACCATTCACAAGGAGGAAAGGCAAAATAAGACCAAATACCCAACGGGGAAGAAATGAGTCTGCATGTGAATACTCTGGGCAGATACAGCAAGTCACAGAAAAAGTAGCTACATTTCCAAAAAGGAGGCAAATGAATGGAGTAACCCACATTTTCAGGAACTAAATACCCTTGCTCTCCTGTCTACAGAAGTATTTGATGTGTGTTGTTGCTCTGGGCTCTGGCTGGTTAACCCCACAGCTTCTGAACCAATGCATATTTTGCTAACTGCGCACCTCAGAACAATCCCATTGGGTCTGGTCTAGCTGGGAACAAAAATATTGTCTCTATACCCACTGCTGTGAAATAAACCATATAGAAAAAAATAAAGAATGCTTTCCCTTGGCAGTTGGTTGTAGCTTTATTCATTACGGTGATTTTCTTTTTTCAATGTTTTTAAACAAGAACAGGAATTAAAACAATGCTTGCTCTAAAGCCCAAGGTAACAACACTGCAGCCTTCAGGACTTCAGCTCTGTGGCTGGCACTGCAGATGGGCTCTGCCTGGCCTTTCTAGCCAATCCTTCACATCTGGGCCATTCGCTCATCTGGATTTGATCCCAAGGGGAAATGAAAACTGCACTTATCCTCTGGCTCCCTGTGGCAGCTACCGCTGAGCTGCTGTTTAGGATTATCTAGAGACCCCGGAGACAGATCTGGGGAGTGGGGTGAAACAGCTTATTTAAAGCACTGTTTTCACATATTCAGAGAATCAATCTATCATTTGCCCAGTAAGCGTGCTTTGTTTCTCTGCTTCCCTACCCAACCTGGGTTACCTCCCCTTATTCCTCCTGGCTGTGGATCCTGCTCAAAGCACTTCCCATCTCATTTTGCCTTAATCTGGGGATCACACAAATAGGGTATGACCAAACCTTACATGGGCTGCAAAATGATGTACATTTTAAGCCAAAGAGGTTGAAACTAAGTAGCATGATGAGAGTGGCTGTTTTGGATTAACCCATCAATGCTGCCTCTTCCCTAAGCCTCCACATCTTGTTTCCATAGCCAGCACTCAGCAGCTGTTGCAAAAACAACCATCTTCCCCGGTGAGGCGTGGTCGGTTTGCTGCTTTGCTGAGACGGCAGCGTTAGAAGGACTGAGGAGTTAGATTATTCTCAACCGATTCCAGTTTATTTGGATTCTACTCTCAGGTCAAGGGCAGAACAGATTAATCCTTACCCTAACTTACAGACTCCTTAAAAGAAAATTCTAGGCTTGAAAAATACGAAGTATGAGAATTAAGGTCCTGTTTTTCCAGGGAAGGCCACACTGGGCTGACGAAGCAATAGTACTATAAGCCAAGCTTGCTGCTGGGTACAGACTGATTTCCCTTGTCATTAACTTCCAATGACACAGGACACCTGGGCAGTCCCACTTCTTCCTCCTGACAGTCCAGCTGGAGCTAAGGAACAAGAAGGGGCTGAGTTGTTCCACTCTACACAGGCCCATAGTCTGGTGCCTTTGCTTTCCCAGGGTTGGGCTGAAAATAGTCGCCTACTCTAAAAGGCGATCAAAGTCAGGGAACCAAGTTTTACAGATGGACTACCCCAATGTATGAACTTCCCCCATGCTTCCTGGGATCATACCAGGGCACAGCTGATAATTAGGAACACGTTCCAAAGGCTGAGAAATGATTTCTTTGGATTTACATTCTTCTGTGAAATACGAATGCTGATTCAGTGAGTCAGTGTATGAGAAAAGATCCTCTTAAATGATACCATCTCTTATAAACACTAATTATTTTTCCCAAGTCTGGATTTCCTGGAAGTCACATCACTCACAATTAAGCCTGTTTTCCATTACTGCCATTTGAAGGCTGGTCTACTTCTAGCCTGAACCAGGGAATATGGACAGAACCAACCACAATTGATCCAACACTGCAGGAGTGTTTTATTTCAAACTCTGATCCCTGTCCTGTGGTGAGAAAGAAAATTCTGCCAGTTTGCTCCAGACAGTCCCTGCCGCAGGAAAAACTGGTGTCACACGTTCTCTGAAACATAGTGTCTTTCATCTGGACCCAGAAGGTAGATATACAATTTAAAAGAAGTGGGTCCAGGGCTGTGCGTAACAGCCACCCACCTGGGCCCGGCCATCAGCTGTGGTTATCGAGGATGAGGCTGCTGTAATGACCGCAGCAGAACAGGAGAGAACAAAGATGGTTCTTTCTACAGCGTGATGGAGATGGACGACTTCACAGCTCCCAGCCACCTCATCGCCCATACTTCACCCCAGGAGTCATTTTTGCCCTCAGGCTAGCTGAGACTTATGGGCCTCTCCTTGTGGCTCTTCATAGTCTTCCCCAGGTTTCAATTGGGGGCCAGGGATCATCACCGTCTGAAAAGCAGGAAGCTGAGTTATCTATCATCCAAGCCCCAGGCTCACCCACTCACCTTCATGCCCACCCCTTCCCTGGTGCTGCATCACCCCCTCTCTCCACGAGGGGGCGCATAACAGGACTGACAGCATACCACTACTGTGGCCTCAGCTCTTTCAAATCACGCAAGCTGCCTTACCTTAAGGATAGGCTGCTTGGGGGGTGCCCACGCAGGCACGACCTTGCCATGCATTCTCCAGCTTCCATAGGGGTTTGTCAGGTGCTTTTCAAAAACAACATACTCCAGGACATCCTTGGGCACACCTTCCTGTCCGTACATCAGTCGGCCAAACCGGTCATAGATGGCCAAAGTCTGCAAGGATGAAAGCAAGTCTGGCCAGTTCATCCTCAGAACTGTTGTGTCTGGTTTTGTTTTTTTGCACACAACCGTTTAAAAGACAACCATAACAAAACATTTTAATGGGTAGAAAAATTATCTCAGAATTCTGAATCTAGATTAACTGATCAACTATTGACACTTTACTTTTAGAAGTATTTTTGACTGGGGAGGGGAGGAGGGAGGAAGTTGAGACTAGGAAGGGTGGGAGAGAATATCCTTGCATCTGTCCTCGCAGAGCTAACTTCCAGCAGTAGGAAGGGTGTAGGGAAAGGGCAGGGAAGACCACAGTAAACCTGTCCTTAGAACCCACAGTCCTGGGGAGCTGTGGCCATAATTCCAGAGGTAGGTGCCCAACCTGAGTGAAGAAAAGCAGCTGGGAGGAAAGCAGACTGGTGACTCTACCTGCCGGGTATGCATGCGGACGGTGACCTGGCCATATACATTGCCCTGGTTCACCATACTTGAACAGCGAACCTGAACCACTTGGGCTGGCTCTAAAGACTCTACGAAGCTCCAGCGGACGGTCTTATATTGGAGGTCCCAGACCATGTCCTGAAGGCAGAAGAGAACAAGTTCTACTGAGTTTTTCCCTCCTTTTACGAAAGCTGGTGCTTCCTTCCACACCTGCTCTCTCTTCTTGCAATATTTCAACCAACATGCAACATTTCCCACCAAATGCTTTCTTTTCAACCATCCCAAGTTCTCATTGAACTATTGCTCAAGCCCACCTCACAACAACCCTCTTTTCATTTAAATCACAACTCAAGACCTACCTACCTCCTTGAGGACCCGTCTCCAAATCAATGAAAACCACACTCCAAACTGACAGCTTGATTTTTTCCCCTTTTTTATTGAGTTTATTGGGGTGATATTCATTAATAAAATTATATAGGTTTCAGGTGTTCAATTCTATAATACATCATCTGAATATTACATTGTGTGTTCACCACCCAACCTCCCATACACTTTCATATTCTGGTAATTATTGAATGTATTGCTGCTGATTGCATATAGGTTGTCCCCCTCCCCTTTTTAGCAGAGAAGAGTGGGATTTTACAGGGATATAAAATCCTACACTGCTGAGACTTGGTTAGCTATCCCTGTCCCTAGGGAGATAAGGCCGAACTGATAGAAACTGAAGTTCTTATTCTTGAATCACAAAGCCCCCCTCCTTGGGGGTCTCCCAAAGTACCTAGCACCCCTGTTACCACACCATATAAGCCTTGTGAATGCTCATTAAATCCTTTTTATAGTGTAGGCAAGTGTAGGCTGGCCTACCTTGGCCCACACCCTGAGCTCAAGATCCACACCTAAGGTTTCAGTACTGCTTGTTGAGGGACTTTCTCCTTCCTCATTTGCATGGCCCTTACCAAAGTCCACATCAAGTCATTATCATTCAGGCAAAAACTTCAGCTTTTGCTTTAAACTTCCTGCATTTTCAAAACTGATCTTACTTAAGAAAACCAAAGGTGATGTCTACAATACGCCCATTCAGCATCCCACAATTCTAAGGCTGAGAACCTACCGGAAAACAGTTTTCAGTTGCCAAGGTATGAAGTCGGTCATGGTCTGAGCTAAAAAAGAGATACATATCATTGACTCCTGCTTTTATGATACCCTGTATGAAAGTTGAAAATGACCCTGAGAATGAAAAACAATTCATTTTTACAAATATTTTCTTTACTCCTACCATAGGCCAGGTGATATGCTAAGTCCTGGAGACACAAGATGAACAGCAACCTGATTTACCAGAAAATCCTGAGCTCCACAGCCGAGTAAAGTTAGGTCTGAATCTCAGGAGCAGAAAGAAATTTCTCTGAAATTATCATATACATCCTTAAGATGGGCAAGAGATGCTGACATGGGGACTAGTTTTTGTTCTAAGCTGCAACACGGAACAAAACCCAACATAACAACAATCAAAAGCTCATCTTCTCTTCTTACCGCAGACACATCACCAGTGCCAACTGGCTGGGCCTTGAATCTTACACTGTCATCTTTGAACCTCGCCAAAGATAATCATCTATCTTTTCTGGTCCGTGCTACCCTCCCCCACGCCGATCTTTGTTACTGCCACAGTGTCCTAGTCATGCTGATTCTATGCAGTAGGAGTAAGAAAACAGATAGCAAACCCCAGCCTTTGTGCATACAAGATTTTAGGAAGATTCCTAACTGAGGAGTTTCATATAAACCTAAGAGTACAGATTAGTTTCTTTATGTACACATTCACGACTTTCCCTCACAGTTTAATACTTCCTGGGCAGTTTAAGTCTTTATCCCTTTAAAAATTCTTGACTCTAATCCCAGAATGGGTAAGGAATTAGTTCTATCTGCTTCCCTCCCACCTCTATTTCCAAGAGAAAAGATCCCAACTCATTTCTCCTGCTGTAGCTCTAGACTAGACTATGCTGAATTGTGGTGATAGCTACCTCAACCACTCTGTCTGGCACCTCTGAATGAACCCTTCCTCCTCACTATACTGACCTAGAAATCCTCAGGAGAAATAAATTCCCTTTTCTATGAGTTCACTTACTATTTTACAATGGAATTGACACTAAAAAATAAAGACATCTGCTTCTGGTAACATTATGGACTGAACTAATGTAAAACTACACCCACTATAAACATCTAGAAATGTAGGATAGAATATGATACACACAGACACACACACACACACACATTTTTAAATACACTGTCCTAGTTCACTAGAAAGATAGGTAAATCCCTAGACGCCAGAAAGGAAGAAGGAACAAACACCAGATGGAAAGAATACAATCTGCTACAACAGCACAAGGGATAACGAAGGGATCCAGAAATAGGGTCTGAAGACTAGGGGCTGGTTCCTTCCTAAAACCTTGGACCCTCCAAAAACAGGGAGTTGGAACTGAAATCCCTGAATAAAGTGATGACCATACGAGTCCTGCACCTGCAGGAAATAGAGACTAGAAAAATAGCCCACCAACCTAGAGATAATGCTTCTCTCTGTCTAGGGCTGTGCGTGGGAGAAAAAATAAAAACAAAGAAACTGAAAAATTAAAGCTCTAAGCCCACATTATACGCAAATGTGGATATGAAATTTATGGTGTAAGAATTCCTAAGCTAAGAAATTAACATAAAAATTGATACCTGGTCCATGATATCCCTGAGGTATCTGGCAGAAACACACACAAAACCGCTCTGGGAGCATGTTCATAACTTAGCTTGTTGAGGATTTCCTCAGAAGAAACATTCTCCAATGAAGATGAGCTTACAACTAAACATTTCAAAAGGAGACCTGGAATCTACCCAGTAAAAACAACAGACTCAAGACATTAAGCAAAATAATTGAATAGGAAGCTCTAGGGTTGGTCCCTCCATTGAAACAACTGGCAACTTAGAAAAAATGACCAGAACCACCATTTCAGAACTCTGGATTCTGACTGGACACTATAACAGCCAGGGGAGTGCCTGCTGAGGGGAGGGGCTAGTGATCTTGGGTAGAAGAACAATATGTGCAAACTATCTATCATCCCTCTTCCCTCAGCTCTATCATGACTATGGGATAGTGGCCTGTGTTTCTGCAGTGGATGGCTGGTGCTAGGGCAGATAGTAGGGACCTTGCCCTCCAAAATTTGGGCGTTGCACATTTTGGTCAGCCTGGTGGATCACAGAGACCAGAGCAAATGATGCCATGGTTTTAGTACTGCTGGCCATGAGACCATAATGGGTATAAGACAGGGGGTTCACTTACTTGTTTAGACAAAGGTGAGCTTCAATGAAGATATCCTTAGCTTTTTCAGGGAAGTCCTTTATTTTAAAATTAGCATCATATTCTCTTATCTTCCGTACGCTGTAAAATTAAGCGTGAGAATCATTTTTAAAGACTTCATTCAATTCTGTAACTCACAGCTTTATCTCCATTAATGTCTATCTAATTATTTATTCAGTAATTGTTTTTTAAATGTGTCAAGTCCTATGAATTCAACCTTCTAACTCTCATTTTAATTAATCATTCTAAAGAAAGACCAAGGTTTCTTATAGTAAAATTTCATAATTCTGGCATCAAAGAAAACATCCTATAAGCACTAAGAAAGAAAACACAGGTGTCATAGGAAGGCTCAAGAGTCAGAATGAGCCCTATGAGTATCGACCTATGAACCAGGTCACAGTTTGATTCCCAATCATGGTTGTGGGCTAAATCCCCAGTAGGGGGCATGCAGGAGGCAGGTGATCGATGATTCTCTCTCATCATTGATGTTTCTATCTCTCTCTCCTTCTCCATTCCTCTCTGAAATCAATAAAGATATATATATATATATATATATATTTTTTTTTTTTTTTTTTTTAAAGAGTCAGAATGAACCCTGGCTGGGTGGCTTAGTTGGTTAGAGCATCATCCTGATACACCAAGGTTGCGAATTCAATCCCTGATCAGTGCATGAATACACAAATAAGTGGAACAACAAATTGATGTTTCTCTCTCCCTCTAAAATCAATCAATAAAAATATCTTACAAAAAGACTCAGGCCTGGCTGGTATGGCTCAATGGTTGAGCATCGACCTATGAACCAGGAGATCACAGTTCGATTCCTGGTCAGGGCCTATGCCCGGTTGTGGGCTCAATCCACAGTGAAGGGTGTGCAGGAGGTAGTCAATCAGTGATTCTCTCTCACTATTGATGTTTCTATCTCTCTCCCTCTTCCTTCCTCGCTGAAATCAATAAAAACATATTAAAAAAATAATAAAACAAAATATGTGATTAAAAAAAAAAGTCCTACAAACTTCCCCGTCAGTATGGAATCAATAAAAATATTTTTTCTCTCTGAAATCAATTTAAAAAATATTTTTAAAAAATAATTAAGTAAACATATATTTTAATAAAATTTATTTTTATTTTAAAAATATATTTTTTAAAAGTCCTACAAACTTCAAAGTCAACTCCCTAATTGATGTGACAAAAACAACCAAAAAGGTTGAGATGCTAAGAATCAGAATGCCCATATTATTCTACATTAACTACAGACTCTATTACAGAGAAAGAAAACAATGTCAAATTGTTATGGGAGTTATATCCAATCCAATTAGCCCAAGATGATCTCTCTGGAATAAAGTAGCAACAAGAAATTTTATTCTAATATTAGCTCCCAGTTGTCTCAGACACCTACGACAACTGTGATGCCACATTCTTCTTCCATCGTTCAGTTTTCTGTGCCAGTCCTTCCTTTGAAAGAGGTGACACCCGAGCATCACCCTCTGGAGGAACATAGGGGTCAAAGATATTACCTGAAATGAGAGAAGGAGACACCAAAGAAAGCATTGAAAGACTGAGAAAAAGTCATCTTGAAGTCACATAAAATTAGGAGGGATCCTAAATAAAGTAGACTAATGAACTAGACTTTCATGTAGAGGGAATCATGTTACATTAGAAAAAATAGAATAAGGTAACCTAAGTCTCCTCTCAGAGCCTCAGTTTCTACTTGTACAAAATGGGGAAATTTCACCTTTGCCTTCGAAGAATAGTGGGAAAACAAGATCAAAGATGACCTCATGAAATACAGTGCATACAAAGTAAATCGTTATTGAGGCTCTATTGATCCACTGGTTTTGTGGTTAATTAACTAGTGTCGACCATAGTCCAAATCATTTTACTTTCCAGATGATCTCTGACAGAAGGGGAATGGGTCAAGGTCTCAGAAACACCATGCCTCACCTGTACAGGCCAGATGTATGGGGCGCTCCAAACGTTCTGGAGGAATGACAACTCCCGCTTTCCGGAAATGTTCTACAAATTCCTTTTCTGATTTGTATTTGGGTTCATAAGTAGGAGGTGTGAAACGTTTTTTAGTTCTCACTGGAACTACAGCTATGGACTGAGTCACCAGGACGGGCTGGAACGCAGGAAAGGTTAGGATATAGGTAAACTTGGAAAAAACTACTATCTTGAACAAACTCTAAGCAAAGGTCAAAAGGGAATATACAAAGAATGACTTAGGAACAATTATAAAGCCATCTATTGGGGGGGCGGGGAAGGAATGCATTACTACTTTAACATTTATGGGTGTTTCTTACTAGAAGCTAGTAAGCACCTTTTACTAACGACTCAACATTTACTAAAGGCTTCCCTTTAGTATTCTCCATAGTGCAGGCCTACGCCAACTCCTAGGGATACAGAGCGACTAAAGCAAGGCTTCTGCTTTCAAAGAAAACTTCAGTCTGATGGGGATTAAACACCGACCCGAGGCTGAAATGAGCAGAATGCTATTATTAAAGCATAAGAAAAGTCTTGGCATCTCTTCTATTTTATTTTATTTTTTACTGAGATTACATTCTGCTCATTCTATTGGTATCCTCACTGTAAATTTCAGTCATTATCGCTCCCAACTGGTTAATCAGCTGTTTAAAGGCCAGTTCCTTTTCTCTCTGACCATGAGGTTTGCTCAGGCAGGTACAGTGGCAGATGTTGCTCCATTTCGGACGTTTATAGAATCAAGGGGAAGCGAGCTCACCTTCCAAACCATTACCTTTAAACCCTTCCCGCCAAACAAACCCAGACCAAACCGCAGAACCTTAATCCCCGGGAATTTGCTCCCCTTCCTGGCCCTACCGAGGCCTTCGCTACTTAGCCACTTACTCAGTAGCTGGGTCCCCGTCTACCTTAAACTCTTCCCTCGCCTCGGAGTGACTCGTACCCTCCAAGCTCACCAAGGACAACTGCGAAGGGAGTAGTTCCCTCTCCCCTGTCCTCCTCCTCCAGCTCCTGGAGCCCTATCGGCCCCCTCCCTACCCACCTGTCGAGACCACCATCCTAAAGCCCTGGATAAGCAAGTCAGCCCCCGCGGCATGGGGGCAGCCATTTTGTCCGCGCAAAGGCTTCTGGGTTGGGGACTAAGAGCGAAGAGCCCGGGACCGGAGAGAAGGCGCGTAGGGTGGAGCTGGCTCGGGTGTGGAATTTTCCAGGGCGCGCTCCCCTCGCCGAAGTGTGAGCAGCGTGAACGCGCACGTGCGCGTGGCGTGTAGACTACGCGTGCGCACTGAGACGGCGTTGGGGGGAGGGGGGAGCGCACGGCTGTCACGCGCCCACCCGGGAGCGCTGGAGCGCGAGCTGCGCCTGCGCAGGAGGCGTGCAGGCGGCCCGGAGTTGCTGCATTCTTATGTGATTGGGCCGGCGCTGCACCTGGTTTCAGTTTGGAGGCTGATGAAAAGGTGTGGCTCTTCCGAGACCAGTGTTTTTTCCCAATGCCTACTTTGATCCCAGATAGGCAATCACGATTAGTTTCTGGGTTTGTATCTGACCTCAATGTGCTGTGACCTTAAACTTAAGCCCTAGTTTTCCCAATCTGTACTGTGTAAAGAAAATTTTTTCTTAATGTCAGATGACTAGTATGTTTATTGAACAAACATACTGGCTACTGCGTTTATTGAAGCAAAAGACACGTGGGCGACGAAAACATTTCTTATCTGTCATTTTGGGACAGAGGGATGGGGTTAACATGAACAAATAATAGCTTACACTTAGAAATGTTTACCGGGTGCCAAGCAATTTTCTAAGCATTTACATGTATTAATTAAATTACTTTTCACCACAAACAAGAGTAATATTCTCCTTTTACATAGGAGGTTGGGTCTTAGAGAAATTACAAAAATTAAGATTGGATGCTAGCCCTGGCCGGTTTGGCTCAGTGGATACAGCATCAGCCTGCCAACTGAAGGGTCCCGGGTTCAATTCTGATCAAGGGCACATGCCTGGGTCTCGATCCCCAATGTGGGGCATGCAGGAGGTAGCCAATCAATGATTCTCTCTCATCATTGATGTTTTTATCTCTCCCTCTCCCTTCCTCTCTAAAATCAATAAAAATAGCCCTAACCGGTTTGGCTCAGTGGATAGATCGTTGGCCTGCAGACTCAAGCGTCCCAGGTTCGATTCTGGTCAAGGGCATGTACCTTGGTTGTGGGCACATACACAGTAGGGAGTGTGCAGGAGGCAGTTGATCAATGTTTCTAACTCTCTATCCCTCTCCCTTCCTCTCTGTAAAAAATCAATAAAATATATTTTAAAAGCCCTAACCGGTTTGGCTCAGTGGATAGAGCATCAGCCTGCAGACTGAAAGGTCCCAGGTTCGATTCCGGTCAAGGGCATGTACCTTGGTTGGGGGCACATCCCCATTAAAGGGTGTGCAGGAGGCAGCTGATTGATGTTTCTAACTCTCTATCCCTCTCCCTTCCTCTCTGTGAAAAATCAATAAAATATATTTAAAAAAATATATATATATATTTTTAAAAATCAATAAAAATATAATTTAAAAAAAGATTCGATGGCTAATAACTGGCAGAACTGAGATTCAAATCCAAGCAGTCTAATTCCAGAACCCATGAACTACTAGGCTGTCCTGCTTCACATTCAGTTGTTTAAGGATGCATGACGTTGGTATCATCCTGGAAAATCCAGTGCTGTAATCATTGCTGAATGGCAAACACTTTCCACTTACCCATAGGTTCTTTTTTTAAAAAAATAAATCTTTATTGTTCAGATTATTACAGTTGTCCCCCTTTATCCCCCCCATAGCTCCCCTCCACCCAGTTCCCACCCCACCCTCTGCCCTTAACCCCCCCCCCCCCCCCCCACTGTCCTCAACCATAGGTATACGCTTTTTGTTGCCGGGTCAAAGGTCATACACATGGAAAATGTGGCTATTTCCATCCACAACGTGTCCCTGTGTTCGGAAAGGTCTCTCACGACTTGTTCACGCTCTACTCAGAAAGGGTACAGAGACATGTAACGGCTTTTTAAAATAACGTGTCCTCTTATGTTTAAAATGAGGATTTCGCTACCAAAAGTGAGGAGAAAGCAACACTACAGCTGCTCTCGCCCCTCTCGCCCTTCGGGTGATAGTTGTGCTTGGGGCTGCACTCTGGTTCGCAGGCCGTCGTCGACAAAGCTGTCCGGGCGGTTTGCGCTGTTCCGCCGGCTTCCCAGGGGCCATCGGAGCCTCGCAGGGGCAGCTTACCCATAGGTTCTTATCTTATCCTGACAATTAGTGTTTCTTGAGCACTTACCTACAGTATTTTGCAATGAGTCAGAAACTATGGTATGTACATAAAGAGCTTACTGGCTGGAATAGAATTGCTACAAAGTTCCGGGTAAAATGCTAAGGACTATGAAAGGAAAGAGAGAGATTACTTTTGGGTTTGGGGATCACATGCATTGTCTTAAATCTTGACTTCTCAACTCTACTGCAAATTCTTCAAGGGTAAGAATTCCCCTATCAGCCCTAGCCATAGCACTGAACCTACAGCGTTACACACTAGTAGCAACATGAAGTTAGTTGCCATATGTATGTATTAATTAAAGAACATATATCATTAAGCAGTTAAATTAGAGATATCTAGTCATTTCTTAACAGACTTCTGTCAATCTATGCCCCAGAAAATAAAACATGAAATTTTTATTTTACTTGTCTCCTCACCGAAGTGAAAAAAACACCACTCCACTGAGTAGTTATTGATTAATACGGAACATTGATATAATCTGTCTGGGATTATTTGCTCCACTGTTGAGTTTATGTTGGCCTCGCATGGTAGCCAACACATCACAGATCATCCTCTGCCTGCCCTCTGATCAGCTTCTCAAGGAATGCAAATTTGTTTCATATCAGCCTGGATGAAAAAATAAGGGAAGTTAACATCATTTAATTCATTCTGAGATGAATGAATGAGCTTCTCTTTTCCTATTAGCTGCTCTTTTGGAAAATTCATATCTTTCTATCTCATTAACTCCATGGAAAATTGGGAGCTGTCTGCTGGGAAAGTAACACCACGGGATATTTCTTAATTCTGTAACCCTAGTAATTCACATTTCAGAAAAAGCAAGAGAAGGGAACTCGTGCAAGTAGAGGGAGGAATAAAGTGGTTAGGGGCTCAGCCTTGCAAAGGACAGTCTTGCACATAATAGACATTCATGTATTTATTCAATAAATGAATATAATCCCAGATGAAATATGATGAAGCAGAAGGCAAAATTGATTTCTTATTTCTCCAAATTTTGAAATTTCTAAACGGAGCCAAAAAGAATGGGATATCTCATAAGCAGTGGGGGCGTGTACTTGCATTTATCCCCCCTTCAGGGGCAGGTGGCATCTAAGATGGAAATTCCTGCAGTTCTTTCTGGTAACCTGCATTCTAAGAGGAGCACAGTTGATTCAAAAAAGAAAAATCCTTCTGGAGAACTGAACGAATCTGATTACAATGTATTTATTGATTACAAATGCAAGCAATAGGCTTGCCATGTATTCCTGTTGTACTTCCTTCCCTGAGAGCATGAAGAACAGAATTGAATTCTCCAAGATAAAGTGGCATAGAAAAGCCAAGAATTCTGACTTTCTAGGAAATGTTCTCCAGTGATTTCCAGCTAACAATGTTAGCAGGGCTTCTTTGTCACTCCAGGAGTTAACTATCTATGACGCTCACGTAATGGTTGAGAATGCTATAGTGCCTAAGTTTACATCTTAGCTCCAGCTCTTCTCCTCACCTATACAAAGGGGGTAAATATGTACCTAACTCATAGAATTGTTATTAAATCATTAAATGAGTTAATACATGTTCCCATTCTGGTTAGTTATGGCCACTGCTTCCAAGCCCTATGACTCTGGAAGGGATGTACAGAGCCTAGCAGAGTCCTGCTACGTGTAACTGCTCTTTGTGCTGGACACAGATAGCATCCCTGCCCCCAGAGTCCACCCCAGTGCAATGTCCCTAAAGCAAGACAGCTCCTAACCCAGATAGGCCCTGGAAATCCCCAGGAAGCCCTGTGTGTTAGCTGTGGCCCCCGAGGGAGCAGTTCTCACCTCTGTTGGAACTAAGACCACCTAGAGGCAGGTCTGTTTCCAGGTCCAAAGTGATTTCTTATTTCTGGGCTGCACGACTTTCTTCTCCTAGCTGTTGTCCTTTCTCATCTGTCCTCCCACTCAGCCCGACTGCTGAGGGCAAAGGCCTTTCCCTTTGCCATTTCTGCCTGCCTCAGACTCCTTATCTCTAAAGGTATGTTTAGAAAAAGATACTGCTCATTCCAGCTCAGCCAGAAAAGAAGTCCATGCTGCCTGCTCTTGAAGCTAGCTCTAGAATTAATCCCTAGCCTCTTCTTGCTCCACTTTCGCCCCAGCTGGCTAAATCGAGCAATAATCCTAAAAGGGAATTTCAAGCTATTTGTGACACCGTCTCTTCCCCCTCCTACTCCTCCCCCCCCCCCCCGCCAATCCCCCCCCCCCCCCCCCAAGAGCCATGTTTAGAGAAGAGAGAACAAAGCCCCTGGATCAGAGTAATCTGTTTCTAACCCACTTCTGCTCCCAGGGATTACCTCTGCTGGAGGAGGGAGACAGAAAGGAATCTGACGACACACGTGAGCACTGGGAGATGGGGAAGAAGCTCCAGGGGTGTCAGAGGGCTGTAGACACGGGGTTCAGAAGCCTGGGAACTGTTGTCATGTGCTGGGGTGCCCTGTAAAAGCAATTCCTAGAGTAGTGTTTGGCAATAATAGGCATTCTATAAACATGTTGAACAAAAAATTGGAAAGTGTATAGATTCTGGGCAGACGAAGGAAAAACAACTTTCTGATTATACCTACAACCCCATGTCCTTATATGCACATCAATTTATGTCTAAAGTCAATAAATATAAAAGTGTGATGCAGTGGGAAGGGCTCCGGGTTGGGAGGCAGGGGACATGGGTTCGAGTCCCACCATTGCTGACATTGACTGACCCTGCCTTAAAGAAAGTCACCTCACATCTCTGACCACTAATTTTCCTCATTTTTTAAAAAAGTCACAATCTAGAGCCCTAAAAGCCTCCAGTCTCCTGTGATGTGTATTTAGCTCTTATTAATAATGCACAAAGGCCTGAGCTCATTTATAATACACTGGCAAGGACTCCCTTTGGGGCCCCTTGTGAACCAAGTGCTTAGCATACCTTTAGTCTGTATTCTTCTGTTCACCAGCCATGGACTCTGACTTACAAACATGTACCTTCCAGCTGACCATTCTTTTGGGATGCTCTCCAGCTCTTTGGGGTTGAAGGGAAGCTGTGTGAATGCAGAAAACTTCCACTAGAGGGTACCAAGGCTGCACGGGGATCTCAGACTGCAGGGAGGCCTGTGCAAACCCAACAATTCCAGGATTTAAAATACCTACCTTTAGAGAGTTAGAGATCTCTGCCCATTGCTCTTTATTTGGTCTGCTCCTCACTGCTCCTGAAGGAGCTTTAAGAAATCTCTACTATTTTGACTTGATTTGACTTTATATCAAAGACAATTTGGTATAATGGAATCTCTGGGGACTCTGGTAACCGGTACAGACCCCACGACTTCCAAACTCTATGAACAAATCACTTTAATCCTCTAAGTGATTGAAGTCTCAGTGTACCCCTCTGTGAAATGGCGATCATAATAAAACTTACCTGGTAAGGCTGTTGTGAGCACTGCTACGTGAAATCATTTATGGAAACGTGTGCCTGGTAGACATTAGGTGCCTAGAATGGTTTGGTTTTTTGTCTTGGATGAGAGGTCTAAGAATTGCCACCAACTGGGATTGATGGTGATGAAAGAGAGATGGATTTGCAAGAGCTGAGACTTTTGCAAGAATTGTGACTTTTTTTTTTCTCTTCCATTTGCTCTTGAGTCTTACAGGATTTCAGGCTAATATTACTTGGTCCTTCTGAGCCTTAGCTCTCCATCCTGTTCTATCATCTGTGTCAGCCCGGCCACGATGCTCTTCTGTTCTTATCCTGATTCCTCAGAGGAGAATGCAGTTTCTACTTCCTCTTCACCTCCTAGACAAATGTCTCTTGTATTTTGCCCTGTTTCCTGAAGGGATAGATCTCCACCTGGTTCGGTTCTTCCCCTTCCTTCTCACCTCTCTTAGAGTCACTTGTGGGGTGGGATGGGCCATCTGTTTCTGAGACTGAGCAGAGGTTCAGGAGAGAGGGAGGGAGAGTGTGTCACGGCTCGCACGTCAGCAGACACAGTACAGCTGCAGGGCAAACCAGGGTGAAACAGCCAGCCAGAGGCCCCAGGGCAGGCAGCCGTGAGGCCCGCCCCTTGGCTCCCTTCTCATCTCTGTCTCACCCCAGGAGGTTTCCTGGCAGGAGTGGGAGAGGTTGGTATCGAGTCCTTGAGCCCTGACTCATTCCCTGACCTAGTTGGGTGTTACCCAGTTATCTCCCAAATATCTCCCCACGGACCTTTTAGCAACACAACAGTGTCATTCCCAGAAGACAGAAGAGACAGAAGAGAAGAGGAAGCGGAACACCTATGTATTTCCTCCCCAGCTGAGGATTCCAACAAAAATAAAGAAGTTTATAGTCCTCATGGTTCAGGTATCACCCAGGACATGGGTTATAAAATGAATAAAATCATCTCACATTGCTACACTCAGAGGCTGGCTATTTCCCAGAGTGCTTTATAGAAACCATCAGGTTTGACTTTCTTAAGAAAGAATAAAATTGTTATTTTATTTTACTTGGGCAGGCGAAGGGGCTGGGGAAAAGGGGGACTGGAACACTGAGCCAAGAAGTGACTGGCCATCATCGCAGAGTGAGTCAGGGCCTATCTAGGCACATAACTCAGGTTCCTAGCCCCACCCCAAATCTCATTCTTCTCCCCTTAGCCATGTTAATAATGGACTATAATAATGTCCTGGGCTTTCTTCATTTTACAAAACTTCTCACAATCCCCAAATTCCCGAGGGGCAATTAATTGTGTTATGCTTACGTCCCTTTCCCTATATGTCCTGTGGAATGTGAGATGTATGTTTGTTGCCTCCTTGACATGTTGTTGAAAACACTTCAGAGTTTCCTAAGATCCAAGGAAGACCTTATCAAGTCTGTGATCCTGAGTTTAGATCTCAGAAACAGGAGGTTCCATTTTTTAATTATTTGTTGGTGCTCATATTTTATTTATTTATTTAAAAAATATATTCTTTATTGATTTCAGAGAGGAGGGGAGACAGAAACATCAATGATGGCAGAGAATCATTGATTGGCTGCCTCCTGCACACCCCCTACTGGGGATCGAGCCCACAACCTGCGCATGTGCCCTTGGCTGGAACCGAACCCGGGACCCTTTATTCCGCACGCTAAACGCTCTATCCGCTGAGCTAAACGGGCTAGGGCGGTGTTCATATTTTATCCTTGTAAGTTACTATATCAGCGAAAGCTGAAAAATATTTTCCTATCCCTTCTTTATCCAACGGTCCCAATCTCTCCCTAACTAGGGTCATGCTTCCTAAAGACATTAGCTGGTTTCCAGGAAAGCAGATTTTAACTTGATCCCTTGGCAGAGAGAACGGCGTCATTGCACACGGGCCAGAACACTTTTTCTGCCAGAGCTCCCCATCTGGAAGAAAAGAGGAAAAGTTTCAGAGTTTCCATAAGGGCTGCCTAAAGGGGAGGAAGGGAAAGTGAGCCATAGGGAGGAGAGAAGAAAGCCCCATAGTTTGGAAAGAATATCAGATCAGCAGGCCCAATCTCCGGGCCCAGGGGTGCTGCACCTTTCCTTCCTCCTAACCCTTAACCAGGATTCACTTTGCCCCCCACTCCTTTGCCTTTCACATGTACTTAACTGTCCTGCCTGTCCCACCCCAGAATTGTCCCTCTAGAGTCTAGTCTTTGTTCTTTATGCACCTCCCTTCCAATTTTGTGCTCTCTCTATGGGTGACTCTTAGATGTTCCTAGACATACGTCTATATGCTTCTCAGAAAAATAGAAGTTAGAAGAAACTCTCATAACCCATGATGCACAGAAGGATTTAGTGGGTACAAGGAGCCTCTGAAATTGAATCTCAATTTAGTGCACACATGCATCTTTCTGGCAAGAAGGCCCACAGCTTCCATTAGGTTCTCATACCTTCCATTCAAATCCCTGCTCTTTTTATTTTTTAATTGATTTGAGAGAGAGAGAGAGAGAGAGAGAGAGAGAGAGAAGCATATTGATTTGTTGTTCCACTTATTTGTGCATTCATTGGTTGCTTCTTGTATGTGCCATGACCAGGGATCGAACTGCAAGCTTGGCTTATCAGGATGACACTCTAATCAAATGAGCTACCAGGCCAAAGCTCAAACCCCTGCTCTTGACTATATAGTTCAGTGTTTTTCAGAATAAGGCTGGAAACCTACATTAATTTTGGAACCTAGATTATGACTTCTATTTTTTAAAATGAACAAAATAAAATAGAAAATATCAATGTGTATCCCCCATAGTAAGGGCATTCGTTTTGAATAATTAATATTTTATTAAAATGCATAGGTAATAATTTTTTAAATTTTACATATATAATCAAAACATCCAATATTAATATTATGCATTCATTTAATGTTATTAAAAGAATATGAAGCTACAAAATCTGCTACAACACTGGGGATATAATGATGGAAGAGATGTTTCTGGCCCACAAGCAGCTCACACACACTTAGTAGGAAAGAGACGGGTCCACACAAAATTACAAAAGAATGTTAAGTGACACTACAGAGTAAGCAGCAGGTACAAGGTGCATAGGCGAGAGTATGGCAGACCATTTGGAGAGTTCAGATGGGCCTACACTTGAGTTGAGTCTGCAGAGGTGAGTAGGAATTTGAAGGGTGCACAGTTAGGAGATGTGAAATTCTAGGATTGATGTGCACAGAGACACAGCAGTAGAAGACAACACAGAATGGCCAAGGCATTCCCAGCAGCCTGCTGTGTTTGTCTTGGAATTGTGGAGTTCAGCTGGAGAGACTGGAGACTCAGGCTGGATCACGGAGTCTCCCACTGAATGCAGAAAATTCTAAATATCCTCAAGAGACTGTCGCCCAGCTCTGCCTGGGCTCTCTCGGTGACAAGGAACCTAGAACTTTGTAAGGCAGCTCAATCTGCTCTAGAGCATCTGATTGTGACTAACTCCTTCCTATGACGATAGAATCTTTGCTTCCCTCTTTCACCCATTGATTCTCATTTGTCTCTGCAGCATTACAAAAAGAGTTTACATCCTCTTCTACTAGGTTGAGCCAAATGAAATTGCCAGTTTAGGGATCAAAATGGTTAAACATTGGCAGTTTCATAGTGTTAGCCTTATACTTGTCAAAAACAGCCATTTGAGGACAACTATTATTTATGCACCTTAGTCTTCCCCATATTTAACATGTCCAAACTCCACTCATTCTTCCTCACCTGGTGAAGTTACTGGACTTTTTCCCAACCTGATCTCTCACTGGTATACACGAATTCATCAATATCTTCCGGGAAGTCAGAACTGGTCAGTTCAAAACATGGTGAGACTATGCGCTCTCTTGATCTGACATTGTCTTTTCATGAAACAGTGATGGCACTGGATTTAGTGAGACCCAAACCTTTTTCACGTCAAATGCTGTCAAGCCAGTCTCACTCCTTTCTGTACAGTTGATGTTTTAAAAACCTAAACTTAAGTCTTCACTTTATCCCTGTCAAATTTCTTGTTGGTTTTGGCACTTTGTTCTAATCTGTCAAGATTATTTTAATTCTTGCTTCTGTCTTCCATTCTATTAATTATCTGTCCCAGCTAGATCATCATCTAAGTCAGCAATTTTCAAGTGGTGTGTCACAAGAATTTTTAAAACACACAATACCTGATTATTTAGTCAGAGGCACTGACCTCTTTTCCCTGAGATTGTAAAATTTTAAAATGACAAGAGCCGAACCGGTTTGGCTCAGTGGATAGAGCGTCGGCCTGCGGACTGAAGGGTCCCAGGTTCGGTTCCGGTCGGGGGCATGTACCTTGGTTGCGGGCACACCCCCACTGGGGGGCGTGTAGGAGGCAGCTGATTGATGTTTCTCTCTCCTCGATGTTTCTGGCTCTCTGTCCCTCTCCCTTCTTCTCTGTGGAAAGTCAATGGGATATATTTAAAAAATAAATAAATAAAATAAAATAAAATAAAATGAAATGACAAGAGCCAACACAACAATAGCTGTCCAGTGTGAATGAATCAAAATTATACCTGTTTTTTGGTCAGATCAGCAAAAAATATAATAATAATAATAATAATATGTTTTTTGGTGTGCTGCAGAATTTTAGTATTAGTTTATGTGTGCCATGAGATGAAAAAGGTTGAAAATTGCTGATCTAAGTCACTGATTTAAAAAAATATTTAGTCAGCCTGGCAGGTGTGGCTTAGGGGTTAATCGTCAACCCATGCACCAGGAGGTTGCTGGTTTGATTCCCAGTCAGAGCACATGCTGGGGCTGCTGGTTGCGGGCTCAGTCCCCAGCAGGGAGGTGCAGGAGGCAGCAGATCAATGTTTCTCTCTCCTGGATGTTACTATCACCCTCTCTCTTCCTCTCTCTCTATAGTCAATAAAAACATTAAAATATATTGTATTTACTAAGACAGCGAGGCCCCTCTCTTTGTTGATATCAATCTTTTGATGAATATCCTTTGAGCTCAGTTGAAAAGCTAGTTGAAATCCACGTAACTGCGATTACCCACCCATAGCTTCCCAGGCTCATTTTCCCAGCCCCATCATCCTGCTCCACTACTACCCTTCCTCAGTCTGTCCCCGGGGCATTTAGCAAACCAGACCCACCCAGGGACCAAAAACTACAGATTTCTGCATGGGACCTACAAACACCTGATGTTTTTAAAGGAATTATCAAGGACCTTCCCCTTTGCTAATTCCCCGCCTGCTGTTATGATGATATTCCCTCCATGCAACTCTGTGGGAGGCTTTGCGATTCTGATTCCTCATTACCCCCACCAGCCACTCCAAATATGAAGCCTCTAAAGTCTTCCAGGTGTTTAGACTCTGGCTTGGACTTTGGCATGGCTCCTTCCATTGACTCTTAGGCTCCCCCGCTGCCTAAGATATGTATTTCTTTTTTAGATTGGCTATAATATGTATAACTTTGCCTCAATATTTTTAATGGACACATAGTATTCCATTGATAGACAGGTGGTGGTTTCTAAACTCTGGTTTTGCAAAAAGGTCATGAGTCTGTTTGCAAGTACCAAGGTAGGATAAATTCCTGGAAATAGAATTAAAGGGTCAAAAATATATACATTTTAATTTTGATAGTGCCAAATTACTCTCCAAGGAGTACTGTACCATTTTATTTTTGTGGTGGTTTAGATCTCAGCAACATAAACAATTTCGAATTAAATATACCTGTTCTTAACTACTACTGTAAATTTGAAATTGCTTTTAAAATTTCCTCTCTCCCTATTTCTCTACTTTACTCTCTTCTCTGATTGTTCCCCCACCCTAAACTCCAAATTCTTTGCACTCATTTATCCAAAGAAATTCTGCTATCTCCAGACCCTGCTACTTAACTCTGCCTCGGCCCTGCATTTGCACATAAAATCCTCATCATAAATTTGGTGCCATCCAAAGCCATTCTCCTTAGTAATAACAACACTGAGCACTAACATGTATTAACCTAGTTAACCCTTCAACAACCTTATGACACAGGTACCATTATTATCCCTACTTCGTGGGTGAGAAAATTGAGGTATAGAGAGATAAAGTAGAGATTAATGTGTCCAAGGTTAAATAGTTTAAAAATTGCACAAATACTATGAACCTAGATAGCAGGTCTCTAGAGACAACACTCTTTTTTTTTTTTTTTAAAGAAACTATTTATTTATTTATTTATTTATCTTCACTCTAGGATAATTTTTCCATTGATTTTTAGGGAGTGTAGAAGAGAGAGGGTAAGAGAAACATTGATGTGAGAGAAACACATCAATTGGTTGCCTCCTGCATGAGCCCTGACCAGGGCCTGGGTCTGGGAGGAGCCTGCAACCCAAGGAGCCTGCAACCAAGGTATGTGCCCTTGACCGGAATCGAACCTGGGACCCTTTGGTCCACAAGCCAATGCTCTATCCACTGAGCCAAACCAGCTAGGGCTAGAGACAGCACTCTTAACCCACCTCTATGGACCTCTCTTGGGTTATCAATCTAGTACGTTGTCAATCTATATCAAATTCTAATCTAACGTTCTTAGAGATTTCTATAATACTAGAGACTCAGTGCATGAAATTCGTGCACTAAGCGGGGTCCCTCAGCCCGGCCTGCGACCTCTCGCAGTCAGGGAGCCTCAGGGAAGTCGGACTGCCACAAATGTGTGCCAGCCGTGAGCCTGGCTTCTGGCTGAGCAGCGCCCCCACTATGGGAGCCCACTGACCACCAGGGGGCAGCTCCTGCATTGACCGTCTGCCTTCTGGTGGTCAGTGTGCGTCATAGCGACCGGTCACTCTGCCGTTTGGTCAATTTGCATATTAGCCTTTTATTATATAGGATAGTTCAGGCTTTGACCTCTACCCTGATCCCTACCTAGTCCATAGCCTGTTCTATTAGCAGCTCTGCCCCACAAATGTGTCTGGAAAAGACAAGTTTGAGGACTGCCTTACTTAGCCTGTGGCAGAGGAGAAAGTGTGGAGTAGGATTATAGCAGTGGTTCTCAACCTGTGGGTCACGATCCCTTTGGGGGTCGAACGACTCTTTCACAGGGGTCGCCTAAGACCCTCGGAAAACACATATATAATTACATATTGTTTTTGTGATTAATCACTATGCTTTAATTATGTTCAATTTGTAACAATGAAAATACATCCTGCGTATCAGATATTTACATTATGCTTCATAACAATAGCAAAATTACAGTTTTGAAGTAGCAACGAAAATAATTTTATGGTTGGGGGTCACCACAACATGAGGAACTGTATTAAAGGGTCGCGGCATTAGGAGGGTTGAGAACCACTGGATTATAGGTAGAGGGGGGACATCAGTCAAGACTCTGTCTCTGCAGAGGTGTGACCTCCCTCTTCTGGTCTTTGGGTGGGTCTCCCCAGACAGGAAGGGAGCAGTTGGTTTACTCAGCACACTGTGAAATTCAGGAGGTTCCTGAGGCCAAGTTAGGCAAATTCTGTTCCACAAAGATTGACTGAGTCTCAACAATGGGCCAGGCACTTTGCTGGGTTAGGATACATTAAGTCACATTCCTTAGAAGTGAAGATAAGCACTTCAATTGCTAGTTACCTACAGTGTGATAAGTGCCTCAAGAGCTAGAGGCCTGAGTGTATTGTTTAGAGTGAGAGGGCTCAACAGGAGAAAGGGGGGAAGGAAGGTAGGAATACGGTGCTTTTTCATAAGGGTGCTGATTTGAAGGAAACAATCCAGATTAGGGCAAGGAATAATAACTCAGTCTCAGTGAGGGTTTCTGGCAGAAGTGAAGCATCTTCAAGAGTAGAGTTCTTCAACTGTAGGTGAGGTCAAATACCTTGTCTCTTTATCCAGAATGGTGGAGGAAGGAGGGAATGTGGGCAAAAAGCAGTCAGAAAAAGTTCCAAGATCCATAACAGCGTGGAGGGAGAGGGTCCTGTGAAATGCTAATTACTGCTTTTTCTTGGCAGCTTTTCTGGAAATTGTGATGACAGCTGGTGGTGGGGGAAAAAAATCACTGAAATCACTAGTGACCACACAGTCATTTCCCTGCTTCTAGGTGGCTGGCTACCACCTGAGCCATTCCAGATGGCAGGCTGCTGTGGACTTTTCCCCCCTCTTGCTCATTTAATAAAGTGCATGTGTGTGTGTGTGTGTGTGTGTGTGTGTGTGTATTCTGAAGGTAGGAGGGAGGGAGGAAGGAAGAGAGGAAGAGAAAGGTTCATTTTCCAAGAGCCATGAATAAGCAAGCCACATCCTTTACATTAAACCAGACAGCTTCTTGCAGTATAAAACGCCATGGACAGGAGACTCAGCCAGAAGAGAGATCCAGTTTCTGCTTTCAGATCTGGTCCAACTTACTGTGAGCTTTGGAAATTCACAACCTATCTGGACATTCACTTTCTCATTTGTGTTGTGAGAATCATAAACTCTTGTCTCTCAATATTGTGAAAAATGAAAGAAAGGAGTAAGAAATAAACATTTAAATGGCTCGGGAAATAGCACTTTGTAGAGATATATTTTATTGTCTTTAATAATTTCTCAGACTGTTCCAGAAACGTAAAAAGGACGTAGCTGATACAGTATTTTTCTAAATGGATGCTGAGTGTTGCTCAGGGGGCCTCTCTTGAGTAACTTCCTCCTCTTAATTGGGACAGAAATTCTGGCCATTGACAAACATAGACGGGGCAAGATAGACCTTAATTGTTCTACAACTTCTGGTTCTTGATAGACTCCACTTAAGCATTTGGTTTTATCTTCAAAGCTAAATCATTAATACATGGGCTAGTTTTAATGAAGAGCATACTTAAGAAGAAATATGTATAATGCAAAATGAAAGAAAAGGCAAGAACAAAAATCCACTGATGAACACAAGTGGCCAGAAAATCTGGAAACATAGGTGAACATCCATAACTGAAGGCTTATGAATATTACAATATCACATATTCTATGTTCAATAACATTACATGATGTGGTCAATATAATGTCCCTCATTAGAAATGCTTAGTTAATGTGATGCATCAATCTACAGGGCATACAGTGCTACAGAGTTTCTATCAATTCCTGCAAATGAATCTGTGATGCTTTGCCTCATATAACTTAGCTTTAATTTTATTTTCCACTGAACAAACCTATATAGCCCAGAAGAAGTAATCAAGGAAGTTCAATCTGTAAAAAATAAGCTATTATGTATGTCTCCAGACTTTATGGCTATCTTGTAGCTTTCACAGAGATGGGCATAGAGAATAGATGCAATTAAAACACCAAAGAATCCAGAGAAAGATGGGGGGGGGGGAGTAGTGTTATGGGTTCAATCAGTGAGATAGACCACCAACTCAAAATTTAAATTTAAGAGCCTTTATTAAGCTGGCCAGCTGACTACAGTGTGTCCCTTCAGTACGGGGCTTTGCAGCCTGCAGTGCCGATCAAGGGTACAGAAAAATCTTTTATTGCAAATTCTACATAATGTTTAAAAAAACAAAGAAACAAAAAACTACAAAGCATTTCATTAGCTGTTCCTTAGAAGTTCACAAGAACAAAATGTACAAATAAACAAATGGGAAAAAAAAGTTCACAAGAACAAAGGGGAGGTAAACGGAGTCACACCTGGCTGGGTTGAATCATAATACATTGTTTTCTGAGACAATCTAGCAATTTTTCTGTCACAATCTCGGACCGGTAACCTTTCCATACCTCAGTCCCTCCCCCTAGCACATTCCGTAACCCTTTCATGCCTCAGTCCCTCACCCTAGCACAGTAGAAACACAAAAGTTGCAACATAGGAACAAAATTGGGTGGAGTGGAATATTCAAATCCAGGGCAGGAGAGAGGGGAAGGGAGGAGGAGGGAAGGAGAGGGAGGAAGAGAGAGAGATCCTCTGGAAAATAATGCAACATATCAGGGGGAAAGGACAGTCAGGATGGAAAGGTATGTAAGAAAAGAAAACACATTTCTAAGGAGAATTTTCTAAACTTCACAAACTGTTGAACGTAGCCCTTATTGGCCAAAGCTGATGGAGGCAAGTGTAATAACTTTTTCTGCAGAAAATTAGTAGAAAAAAAAAATAATTTAAGAGCTAGAAAGAACTGCAAAGAATATCTAATACAACATCTAAGCTTTTTATTCCTTTTTAAAAATGTATTTTCCAATTATCGTAACATACAATATGTTAGTGTCGGGTATACAGCATAATCTTTGACATTTATATAACTTACTCCAACACTTAATTTTATAGATGATGAAACTAAGGCACTGGGAGGTTCCAGAGATAGATAAAGGATTCGGGTGGCATTTTTGGAAAGTCAGGAGATTCTGAGACTCATCAAGAGCGAACAATGTCTTTTAATAGTTCTTAATATTTAAGTGAAACAGGTGATGGAAACTCCTCTGCTCTTAAGTGGGCCATGCTATGCACCATCTGTTAGCGATGAGCTACATAGGAACTCAAGCTCTGTTCCTCCTAGTCTTGTTCCATTCTTTGGGTTAAATTACATCAGCGCTGGAATTTACAGAAAGAGAGAATGGGAAGACCGAGTCTTGAGGAGGAAAGAGTGCCTGCTCTGAATCAGACTGACTTGGGTTTGTTCTGGCACTGGCTCTGCCAGTTACTAGCCACTGAGATCCCAGGCAGGTCATTTAATTCATGCATTTTTCAGTTTTCCAAAATGAAAATAATAACATATATTCCACGTAGTACCTGGGGGAATAAGTGAAAAAATACTTAGTGTAAAGTGCATAGCAATTCACCAAAGCAATACATATGGCCAAAATGAAAAAGGAAATTATTCCTAACCGGAAATCAAAGAAATGGAAAGTAACCAGCAATGAGCTATCACTTTCACCTACCAAATCAAGATGAAAAGAAAGCGAAGCTAACAATGCTGGACGGTGCGGAAGCAGACGTCCTTATATATTGCTAAAAGGAGTGTAAATTGTAAATTGGCACATTCCCGGAGGTCAGTTTGGCAATGTGTTTTTAGAGCCTTAAAAAATGTTCACACTCTTTGATCCAGAGTTTCACTTCTAGATACTTAGCCTAAGAAAACAATCAAATGTGTGTGTGTGTTGGGGGAAGAGCTGTCATATCTATCTGTCTAAGTTTGTTCTTAATATGATAGGAAGGAATATAATAAGTATGAGTTTTCATAACCTTCCTCTCGCTCACAAACATTTATAAATAAGAAAGTGGATAAATAAATTGCAATACAGTCCTCTTTCAAGCTGGGACTGAGCCAGGGGGCATCTCTTGGGACAACTGGCACAAGTGCCACAAAACTGTGGGCCAGAGAAAGTCCTACCACAAGGAGTGAAAATATGAGCTTAGTTTTGGCCCTGCTAACAACACCCAGATAGGCCCCACTGTATACACATGCTAGTCTGCGTGCCAGTAGGCAGCAAGAAATACTGTGCCTTGAGGCTGAATGTGGACAACTTCTCCTGGGGCTTCAGTGTTGTACCCGCAAAACAAGAATTATTGACATCTATATGCATCCAATCACGAACTGGTCCTCACCATGACCCTCGTAACAAAAACTGCATCATGCTCATGGCCAGCACACTGTACCGACCGACAGTGGTACGAGTCCCACTAGGCAATGCCCCTGCACTGCAAGAAGGGGACCAAGCTGACTTTTGAAGAGACAGAGATTTTAATGATCAAAGAAAATTCAAAAGAAATACGATGAAAGGAAAAAGAATGCCCAAATCAGCAGTCTTCTAGAGGTGGACTTCCAGCAAGGCAAGTCTGTTGCATGCATCGCTCCAAAACCAGGTCACTGTTGCCAAGTGGATGGCTGTGTGCTAGGGGCAAGGAGCTGGGGTTTTACCAAGGAAAATCAAGGCCTGGAAAGGCAAATAAATCCTCCTCCCTCCTATCTTAGCTCATGTAATAAAGGTGTTTATTCTTCTCTAAAAGTTGCATATAGTCCTAAAATACTACTCAGCAATATGAAAGAATGAACTACTGATACACCCAACATTTGTAGATCAAAACCATCCTATATAATAAAACCCTAATATGCAAATTGACCAAACGGCGAAAGGACTGGTCACTATGACATACACTGACCATCAGGGGGCAGACAGTCAACGCATTGAGCATCTGCCACCCGAGATGGAGGCAACCGGAAGCAGCAATCAGGGGGCAAGGCAGGTGCCAGTAGGCCCCCCCATCACCCTGCCCGCTGGTCACCCCACAGAGGGAGGCGATGTGGCAGTGGGGGATGGGGCTGGCCAGCGGGCGGCACCAGGCTGCAAGCCAAGGCAGGTGCCAGCAGGCTCCCCCATCACCCTGCCCGCCGGTTGCCCCACAGATGGCCAATTGCGGGCCAGGTCTAGGAACCCTACCCTATATATTGGGAAGAGTCTCTTAGAGATAAAAATTAAAACCTGGCAAGGCTACTCTAACACTGAAAATACCGGATGATGCAGCGATGCCATGCATGGACTCTGGCTTGCACCTTTTGTGATCAGCCCTGATTCTGACCCTATAACTGTGTGACAAAGCCAATTACTTAACTTCTCTCTGCTTCAGTTTTTCCGCCCATAAGATGGGGAAAATGGTACTACTGCCTCAGAAGGCTCATGCTATGAACTACTTTTTATAATCAGGGCAAAAAATGTAGCTGCCCATACAACAGCAAGATGGCTTTCACCTGTATGAAAAGTATGGTCACTGGTACATGCAGCGTCCAGGATTGTGAGAGGGATGTCCGACTGCCGGTTTAGGCCCGACATCCACTGAGGGGTCCTGGATTGCAAGAGGATGCAAGCTGGGCTGAGAGTCTGCACCCCTACCCCCATGCACAAATTTCATGCACTGGGCCTCTAGTGTTGTATATAAAAGAAGGCACATACACTCAAGAGTAGTACACAGTAGCAATAAATGTTTAAGAAACAGGTTGGAAGAGATGATTTTTTTAAAGGACCAAATTATTCATAATTATGAAAAGATTTCCCTCTCCTGAGTAATGTTAAAATGTGAGATTCTTTTGAGAAACTCCTTATGAAAATCCTGTGAATTTTTATTCTTCACAGTAGTTTTTTTTCCTTCCTCATTAAAATGGTTAAGCTTTACTAGTAATATCTACAGGAGTGGCAGAATCAGGTCTATAATGTCTGACTGCATCATTTTCAGGTGAGTGAAAATACTAGAAGTATATTAATATAGCAACAGGTGTGCGAGAAAGAAATAAAAAACTATCATTGGTTTCCCAGTGTGGTAGATTAGCATTTGGCTGCTACTCCATATAATCTTGCCAACATCACTCTCAAAGCAATTTCTCTTATAAAAGATGGCACAATCACCACCCTATTTTGAACATGGGTATTTAATCTCAGAAAAAGTATTCAAAGCATTTGAAATATCTGATGAGACAAGTTGATTCTTTAATGGAGCCAGTTGACATTAAACTATGCTGTTTTCCACTAAGATTAATACCTTGGGATGTACGAAAATTAGAAGAAAGTCCTTGAAGGGGTTTCATAGCCTAAAAAAATAAACTGCCCATCCAGTGTGGCTCAGTGGTTGAATATTGACCCAGGAACCAAGAAGTCCTCCGTTAGATTCCTGGTCAGGGCACATGCCCAGGTGTGGGCTCAATCCCCAGGAGGGGGCATGCAGGAGAGAGCTGATCCATGTCTCTCTTTCACCGATGTTTCTGTCTACCCCTTTCCCTTCCTCTCTCTTTAAAATCAATAAAAAACATATTAAAAAAAAAACCTAACATGACAGAATGCCAATCAACTCTCAAGAAAAAGTTTTGCAAACACACAAAGCTATTTTCTTTTCTTTCTTTCTTTTTTTAAAGAATAGTTTATTGATTTTTTTAAAAAATCCTCACCCAAGGATATTTTTCCATTGATTTTTAGAGAGAATGGAAGAGAGAGGGAAAGACAAAGAGAAACATCAATGTGAGAGAAACACATTGTTTGGTTGCCTCCTGCACCTGCCCTGACCAGGGCCCTGGCCGGGGAAAAGCCTGCAACTGAGGTACATGCCCTTGAACGCAATCGAACCTGGGACCTTTTAGTCCGCAGGTTGACGCTCTATCCACTGAATCAAAATGATTAGGACCACACAAAGCTATTTTAAAATTCCCTTTTATATAACCAAACAGTTCCAAAGCCACTGGTTGCCATCTTCAAAATCTGAAAGCAGACTACTGGTGGGGTTGCCAGATTTAGGTAATACAAATACAGGATGTTCAATAAAATTTGAGTCTCAGATAAACAATGAATAGTTTTTAGTATAAGTATACCCCGCAAATATTGCATATTTTTAGTATGAGCATGTCCTATGAGCCATATTTATACTAAAAAACTATTTATTGTTTACCTGAAAATCAAATTAAACTAGGTATCCTGTATTTAGGGGAGAATTACTTGGTCTACTTTGTAGAACAAGAGGCCCCCACCTGGCTGATGAGAATATGTCTTAAGGGTTACTGCATGGAATGAAAGGTTAGCAATGGCCATGGTAAGAGAAAAATTGAACCTTTCTTCTGCTCCATGGGTTTCTACTCTCTCTTTCACACCGAAAAATACTTTGAAAAACATTTAAATGTGTTTCCGTTTACTTAGAGTTGTAATGGATTAGTTGTACTAAATAAAGAGGATACTTCAAGAGGATCTCTAGGGTTTGTTTGTGTAGGAGCTAAGAGCCCAGGACTAACCTAGAGAACTTGTTTCTCTTGCTAGGTTTGCTAATCTTAGTGAGGTATGAACAGACCTGATTTTGTAAAGCAGTTGGAGGACTTCAAATTTGCTTCATGAAAACGTTGTTTTTTTTTTTCTAATGAAGTTCTTCCCCCACCTCTTTCACTAAGGGATTATCCCCACGGTTCTGTTTGATAGGACTCGTCATACTACTGGTATGTCAGATCGCCAAGGTGGAAGCCCGCTCCTAATGGAGGCTGGAGTATTCGTGTTCCAGAGGTGGGTTCAGAACAGCAATACTGCTCTGAGTCTGTGTTAAGCACTCATGGAGAGAGCATTCTTTTCAGCATCAGCTGATGTTCTGCAGCGTGGGATTCTATTACCTTCATTTGAGCTGCCTGGTTATTCTAGCAATCAGATCTTTCTGTCTCCTTCCTGTTACCGGGCCTTGACACCAGCTATCATGTGCCCTCCTTGCTTTGACTCCCAGGTACACAATTCTTCTTTCATTTTCTTTAAACTCAAATGTTGGAATATTGGGATTTCTAGGACAGGTACACGGCTATGACAAGGGTGGGGAATAATGTGAAACCAGGACTGTCTGCTAAAATCTAGGGCAAGTAGTCCTGCTAATATATCAACACCTGTCCTCTGACAGTTACCTACAACTGCAAGGATAGGAGTCAGAAATTCTACTCATCATGGCCTTTGTCACAACTCTGCAGTTAACCTTGGGCAAATTACTGCTTCTATCTCTGCTCTGTGTCAGTTTCTGGTCCTCTTTTACTTGAAGCCCCCTAGAACAATAATAATAAAGAACAAAGTGCCCTAACCGGTTTGGCTCAGTGGATAGAGCGTCAGCCTGCGGACTCAAGGGTCCCAGGTTCGATTCCGGTCAAAGGCATGTACCTTGGTTGCGGGCACATTCCTGGTGGGAGATGTGCAGGAGGCAGCTGATTGATGGTTCTAACTCTCTATCTCTCTCCCTTCCTCTCTGTAAAAAATCAATAATATATATATATTTTTTAAAAGAACAAAGCAAAAGGAACTCACTTTAACTTATTATGCCTACCCTTAAAATTTAAGTTTGAATCCTAGTATTTGTAATATGGCATATTGGACTTCTCTGTCCCTTTACCAGGAAGTGGGGGGAAAGTTATGGAAAACAAAGGCCTTAAAAGAAATTACTGCCCTAGCCAGTTTGGCTCAGTGGATAGAGCGTCAGCCTGCAGACTGAAGGGTCCCGGGTTGGATTCTGGTCAAGGACACATGCCCGGGTTGCAGGGTCAGTCCCCAGTGTGGGCCGTGTAGGAGGCAGCCGATCGATGGTCCTCTCTCATCATTGATATGTCTCTCTCTCTCTCCCTCTCCATCCCCCTCTGAAATCAATAAAAATATATTAAAAAAAGAAAGCGATTTACTCCATCAGACAGTAAGAATAACACTTTCTGTAAAATAGTGACTTTTTCCTCTCCTCTTTAATTCCTTTGATTCTGTCACCTTCCATTCCACATATTGATATCCTTTTACATTGAGATGAGACAGTAATGAATCACTTTGGCAAAAGTACATAGATGTTTCCTGATATAGAATTCCTAAAACTGTGGCTCCCACATCATAGTTACTGTATGTTTGGGGCAAGAAAAATATAAATCCCTCTTGAATGTTTGAATTGTGCCTGTTTGCCTAAAGAATTTTGTCTTTTTTTCTGGCCTGCCCTAATTCCTGATGTCAGGTCCCTAGGGTATCTGTGCTATGTCTCATTCTCAGTGAATGTATATTTTATACAGTGTGATCACACTTTGAACTAAAATAGACCATATCTAGAAATCTGAGGGTACAGCTTCCCAGGACCAAAGAATATAAGCAGTTTGAATTGCTTTTTGTCTCTGGCTTCTTCTTGAGTCAGTTCACAATTTAGGTGGTGTTGTTTTTCAAGTCACCAGATCCCAAAGGCTAGCCTCCATACTGGGGACTATTCCCTAGAAAATGCAGAATATCTGAAAATGAAAGGGTCCTCAATGCTTACCTTAAGTTTCTCTTCAGCTGCAGTATTATTAGTTTATTGGGGACAAGATGACTTTTGGCTCAGTCCTGTGCATCAGCAGGCCGCAAGCCAATTTTATAGCTTCTTCTACACTTTTTAAATGTTTATTCATCTTGATTCATATGCAAATCAGGGAAGCTGGAAGTGGAAGATTTCCATCCTCTGTTATTGAAGATATGTGGCTAAAACTCCAATGCAAATTGCTCTCATAAAATCACGCCCTGTATAAAAAAAAAAAAAAAATCACAACCTGTAGGACGTGATTTGACCAAGTTGGCGGGCCTTAATGTCTTAGGTCTCTTTTCTGCACCCCACCCTTAACCTAGGGTTGGCCAGAGGTTGAAAACTATTCTCTTTGCTGGGCTTAATTGAGTGAGAACTAATTCTGATGTAAATTCTTGCTGTCAGGAATTTCAAAAGCAAACAGAAATAGAGCCAAGGGTAGAGAAACTGAGGCCTCCTGACTGTTGGCAAGCTTCTAAGGTTTCTAATCCTCTTGCCTACCCTACTGGTCTGGTTCAGCCTGAGCCCTCACTTATTTATTGATTTATTTGTTTATTTATTTATTTATTTATTGGATTTGAAGTCAAGGCAACATCAGTGCTAAGTCAATTCCAGCATGCTAGCTCCCAAATACTGTAACCTTTAAAAACTTGGGATTCCACAAGAAATGTAGCAGCATTCCAGAGACCCACGCATCAGACACAGACATATGCATTCTTGCCTGCAGCAAGGGGGTGTTGGCTTTGCTCCCTAACTCACTTTCTACAAGATTCTAGTGACTAACCCTTCTTAAGAGGGCATAGCCAAACAGGTTCATCTCAATTTAAAGATCACCAGCAAAGGGCCTGGCTTTAGTCATGTAGTTGCCAGTCACTTGGGATTGGTAAATAATCTCGGGGTAGTGGTTGTGAAAAAGGAAGCAGAAGTACTGAAATAAAAAGGGAGGGGCGAAGGGGCTAGAAAGGAAGTAAGACAGGTGGAAATGCATGACTTTTTCAACTTCCTGATGGAAAGATACCAAAAGAAATAAAATTCTTCCAACTCTGAGAACCTTTCTTTGGCCATATTTGGATGTATATGCCATATTGCCAACTTCAAATATATATATATGTGTGTATATATATAATATATATATATATACACACACACACACACATACATATACAGATATATACACATGTATCATCTGATATATATAGTTGTTATTCATCTGTATAGGATACATTTTTTTAATTTATTTACCTACTTATTAAAGATTTTTAAATTATTTTTTAGAGAGAGGAAGGAAGAGGGGGAGAGAGAGAGAGAGAGAGAGAGAGAGAGAGAAACAATGATGTGAGAGTATAACATGATCCGCTGCCTCCTGCATGATCAAGCCCAAAACCTGAGCAGCTAGCTGCCTTGACTTGGAATAAACTGGCAACCCTTCAGTGCACAGGACATGTCCAACCAACTGAACCACACCAGCCAGGGCTAAAGCATATGGAATTCATCTAGTTCCCTTTCACGAAGAACACAGGATAGGTAGGCAACATTCCATCTACTCTCCACATTTCCAACGGTCATCCCAACAGCCATTTAAAGTTACAGAGAAGGAAGCAGAAGGTTGGGATCTTGTGGCATCAGCTTCCTATGGATTGCTCTCCAACTTTTTGTGTTCCTGGTTTTTGGAACCTCTTTACCATCTTCCGCATGTAAGATTCATATTAGTGGAATTATAGTTTTAATTTCCACGCTTGACATTGACATTGAAGGCCACACTTTCTAAGTCAGGGAGGCTAAGTAGTAACAGCAATGTTTTGTTTTTGACCTAATGTGGTGGGTTTTATAACAGTTTTCCAAACTCTTCCACATCTTTCTTTTCCTCTTTCAATGTTTTACAGCTAGTGTGTCTTTCCCTTCTGCCTGAATATATATAGATATATTTTATTGATTTGAGAGAGAGAGAGAGAGAGAGAGAGAGAGAGGAAGGGACGGAGGGAGGGAGGGAGGGAGAGAGAGAGAGAGAGAGAAACATCGATTTGTTGTTCGACTTACTTATGCATTCATTGGTTGATTCTTGTATGTGCACTGACCGGAGACTGAACCCAAAACCTTGGTGTATCAGGACGATACTCTAACCAACTGAGCAACTGGCCAGGGCTTGCCCAAATATTTTGGCTTCCTAACCCAACTCCTTTATATTCTCTTTGCTTTGAAACATTTCTTCCAATGATTTACATTTGCTTTTCCAGTATATATCCTCTACACCAACTCACTATCCACAGCTTGCAACGAAGACCACTCTAATACTGAGAACATTATAGTTTGTTATGAGAAGCCCCCAAACCACAGGTAAAATAATACCTTTTTTGTAAAAAAAAAAAAAAAGCATTATGCACCTTACTTGCTTTACCAATGGGGAAACGGAAGCAGAGAAATTAATAAGATTTGATCTAGGTCATAGACAAGTCACTGATAATACTCAAACTATGAGATCAGACTCTCAGACTAGTGCTTGAAAGCTAAAGACAAAAAGTGCCTAAGATGAGGATTATCTTGATTAATTTTTTCCTTTTTTAACTTTTTATTAAAGTATACAACTTGCATAGGTTTTTCATTTGCAGATTTTCAAGGGCTTCTAAATAGAGATGCCTAGAAATCTGTTATTGGTAGGACTTACAACTTTTTGACACATTACTGATTTTCCCACTCCTTCTGAAATACCATGGAGAGAAATGAATTTCTTTTTTTAAAATCAAAGACTGTTTATTGGACCTAATATTATCATATTATACTATCGGGTATCCACCATAATTTTATTTTATATTTGAAACATCTTTATTGAAATATAATTCACATACCATAAAATTCACCCATGTAATGGTTTGAGGCAAATTCACAGAGCTATGCAACAACCACCACAATCTAAGTACAGAACATGTTCAACTCTCATTCTTTTTGGGGGGAGGGGGTTCAATTATAGTTGACAGTCAATATTATTTTATATTAGTTTCAGGTGTATAGCATAGTGGTTATGCAATCATATACTTTACAAAGTGTTTCCCCTGATATTTCCGCACTCACCTGGCACCATATATAGTTACTACAATATTATTGTCTATATTCCCTATGCTGTACTTTACATCCCCATCACTATTTTGTAACTACCTATTTGTTCTTCTTAATCCTTTCCCCTTTTTCACCCAGTTCTCCAACCCCCCGCCCCTCTCTAAGGAAAATGAATTTCCAAGAGTACATATGTCCTTCATTTCAGTTATTCCAGAGAAGCCTGCCTTGAGCATATGTGAGATTGTTAGCTAGTCTTTTAAAAAATATATTATTATCGGAACTATATGCAACCTTCAATTCCTCTATATCAGTGGTTGGCAAACTCATTAGTCAACAGAGCCAAATATCAATAGTACAACGATTGAAATTTCTTTTGAGAGCCAAATTTTTTAAACTTAAACTATATAGGTAGGCATTGTTATTAACTTAATTAGGATACTCCTAAAGCTTAGGAAGAGCCACACTCAGGGGGCCAAAGAGCCGCATGTGGCTCACGAGCCGCAGTTTGCCAACCACTGCCTATATCAAGTTGTAGGTAGTAAGTCTGGGTTTACTCTTGACTTGCTGCATTAGAACCTTCTGAGTCATGGGACTGGAGATTGGGACAATTAAGTCCCCCCCGCCCTCCCCCCCCTCCCCCACTTTTCCTCAACAGGGTCACAAGCACTGCTGCAATGAAGCCTATGGCCCTACTATTTTTTTTGGTTTTGGTTTTGTTTTAAAAATCATTTTGTGTGTGTGGTTTTTTTGTTTGTTTTTTTTAAATAAAAGATGGTGGCCTCTAGTCTTAGGTTCACATAGTAAGGCACTGTGCTTTCTTGTGAGGCACACATCTTGTATATAAAGGAAAGGCTACAGGCTGGATAAAATACTCTCTCTTGGTCAAGTGGTTAGTTGGGTCAATAACAACTGAGTTATACCTTGTGCAAGGTTGAGTACTGACAGTTACAAAAATAATTAGAAGTCAAGCTCTTGCTAGTAGTACATATTGAAAAGATATACATAGGCTTTGAAATCCAGTGTGCATTTTACGTTGACAACGCCTCTCAATTCTGACTAGCCACATTTTGCATGCCCAGTAGCCCCATATGACTAAGTGGGTTAGAGCTGGATGGAGTTAGTCAATGAGGACTTTCTGGAAAAAGGTGAGTTTTAAAGGAAGGGAGGAGCAAGAGGTCTTTCCGGCAATAATGCACGAGCATAGGAGGGAAGAGAGAATAAGCCAGCTGTAAGGGCCAAATGGTAAACAGGTTAGCTTGCTAAGACTGGAGAATATATATTAAAGGATAGGAAGAAACAAGTCTGAGAAAATGGTAAGGACAGTTCACAGACAGCCTTAAATGGTTATAAGCTGAATTTTCTTTAACTGACCGAAGAGAGCCTTATGGGTTCTTGCATAATGAAAATAACTTTTTAAGAAGCTGAGATACAGCCAGAACCGGTTTTGCTCAGTGGTTAGAGCGTCAGCCTGTGGACTCAAGGTTCCCAGGTTCGATTCTGGTCGAGGGCATGTACCTTGGTTGCGGGCACATCCCCAGTGGGGGGTGTGCAGGAGGCAGCTGATCGATGTTTCTCTCTCATTGATGTTTCTGGCTCTCTATCCCTCTCCCTTCCTCTCTGTAAAAAATCAATAAAATATATTTTTTTAAAAAGCTGAGATACAGATATATTAGAATAAATCAAAATGGGAGACTTAGAAAAATAGGGAAATTGCTGCAAAATTTTCTAGGAGATGAGAGAGATAGAGATAGAGATAGAGATAGAGATAGAGATAGAGATAGAGATAGAGATAGAGACAGACAGACAGACTGGGTCCTAATGCCAGCTCTACCATGTATTAGCTATGACCTTGGGCAAGTCACTGAATCTCTGTGTGCCTGTTTTCTCATCTGTAAAATGGGGATAATGCTATCAACCTAACAAAGTTGTTGAAAGGAGTAAATCAATTAATACATAAAAAGTGTTTAGTAAGCACTCACTACGTTATTATTTCATTTTTAGCTAAGTAGATTACTAATCTATTACTATTTCTAGGACCCAGAAATGGTCACAGATATGCACCCATGTGAAAAAGGCCCCCTCTCACATGTTAGTTTGAAAGGATTGCAGACTTTCAGTCTGTCTTAAAAGCTATGTAGGATGCAGAGGGTAGGAGGGCAAGTCCAGTGTCCAAGACTGTGCTGTCTAATGCAACAGCCACTAGTCACATGGGGCTATTGGGCGTCCAGAATGTGGCTCGTCAGCATTGAGATGCGCTGCCGATGTACAACGCACACTGGATTTCAAAGCCTCCATACAGGAAAAAGAATCATTCATGTTTTTATATTGATTACATGTTGAAATGATAATATTTTGGATATGTTAGGTTAAATAAGATGTATCAATTTCACCTGTTCCCTTTTTCCTTTTTATTAATTTTTGATGTGGCTAATAGAAAATTTGAAGCTAGTTGGCTCACATGATATTTATTTTGTACAGTACTGGTCCAGTACAACTTTCATTACTCAGATTTGGAAATTAAGAGGGTCTACATGAGAAGGGTCTATAAAAGCTTAGGGGCTTATGGATGAATCTTGTTCTTAACACGTTGAAATATTTAAAAATGTATACATATAATTAATATATATTTATATTAAATATATATATATATATATATATATATATATATATTCCTCAATTTGCTAGGTAGCTACAGAACTGAGGGAGCCACAGCTAATTTACCTTTCAAGAGGCCACAATTGGGAAAGGGGTTAAAAAAATTTTATTTTTATTTTTTTACTTTTTAAAAAAAGCAAGAACAAAGATGAAAATGGAGAAAGGTAAAACATACCTTATTTTGAACATTAAATCACGGAAACAAACATCTAACTTTTTGAAATCACTCCCTCAAAGGTCCAAATCACACTGGCTTCAGTAACGTGGACTTAGGAAAAGTTTTCTGACACCATTTTTCACAGCATCCCTGCAAGTCGCTACTTAAAATAACAGGACCGGCTTCCCACTGACCCGGGGGCAAAACTCCCGCTCCGGGTTTCGCTCTGAATTATTTTCCCAGTGACCCCTGACTGCACTGACCGACGAAGCAGGCTTCGACCTCCGACGGCCGCCGGGGCGCAGAGGGGCGGCCGGGGCGGCGGTCACACCTCCCCCTGCCGGCCCCGTCCTCCCGGCTCCTCCAGCGGGCGGTCCGGGGGCCCCGGCGTCGCCGACAGGTGCGCCGCCGCCGGCGGCCTCCAGCCCCGAGCCCGCGCCCTGCCCCCGCCCCCCGCGGGCCGCCCCGCCCCCTGCCCGGCGCACGCGCACACGCACACCGGCGGGGACGCGCCTGACCGGCGGGGCCGCGCACGCAGCGGCCGCCGCTGCCACCGCCTCCCTCCCTCGCTCCCTCCCTCCCTCCCTCCCTCCCTCCAGGCTCTCCTCCCCTGCCCTCCCCTCCGCCCCCTTCCCCGTAGGCAGTCCGCCCGCCCGCATAGACTCCCTCCCGGCCCCTGGCGCTCGGGCCGGGTCTCTCCCCAGCCCCCCAGGACCCCCCGGCGGCTCTCCTCCGGCGGTCGCCCGCGCTCGGTGGATGTGGCTGGCAGCCGCCGCCCCCTCCCTCGCTCGCCGCCTGCTCTTCCTCGGCCCTCCGCCTCCTCCCCTCCTCCTTCTCCTTCTCAGCCGCTCCTCTCGCCGCCGCCGCCGCCGCCTCCACAGCCTGGGCCTCGCCGCGATGCCGGAGAAGCGGCCCTTCGAGAGGCTGCCCGCCGATGTCTCCCCCATCAACTACAGCCTCTGCCTCAAGCCCGACCTGCTGGACTTCACCTTCGAGGGCAAGCTGGAGGCCGCCGCCCAGGTACGGCGACCCTCGGACGCCGGGGGCGAGCTGCCGGGCCAGCAGTTAGTTAGGCCGCGCCCGCGGGCTGGGCTGGGGGCCGGGCTGGCGGACGGGCCTGGGCGCCGCGGGCCGGGGACCCGAGAGGCTGGGTCCCGGACGGGCGCGCCCCTCTGGGGCGGCGGCGGGGCGCGGGGGTCCGGGGTGCCCGGCCCTGCCCTGCCCTGCCGGGCGGGGGTCCAGGCCGCGCTGCGGGGAGGCTGCGGGAGCCGGCGGGGCCCGGCCCGGGCGCCCCTCCGGGGCCCGCACCCCCGTGTGGGGCATCCCCGCCGATCCCCGGCCCCTCCGGGCTTGGAGGCGCTCCGGGAGCGGCCGGCGGGCGTGGGGAGCGGCCGGCGGGGCTCCCATCGTGCGCGCTCTGCCCCGGCCTCCTGACTCAGTTCTTTTCCGTGGCTCTGCCCACGCCCCACGGGGGACACTGGGGCCGGGGCGGCCATCGGGGACTCCCCCGGCCGCCGCGCGTTGGCGAGGAGGGGAGATTCTAGAAGCGGGGAGAGGGCGAGAAGGAGAATGTTAATCCCGGGCAGCCGGGCTGAGTTCTCCCCGCCTGCTCCGGCCCAGGGGCTGGGTTTCCGAGATGGTCCGCCCCTCCCCCCTCCCCTTCTCCTCAAGTGACAGTGCAGCGGCGCCGGTTCTCCCCGAACCCCTAGAGAAGCTGCAGGAGGACCCCGTTTCCGGTGGTCCTCCCGTCTTGCTGGCTGTGCAGCCCTCGAAGCAGGTGGATTTGTTGCTACAGCGATGGTTTGCAGCAGCCCGGTTCCCTGAAAGAAGCCATCGGTGTTAGCATTCCACTGGGGAAAATATTCCATTACTCTTGGTTGCAGTTTTTGGTGAATCATGCTCCCCCCCCACCCCCCACCCCCACTCCCACACACACCCTCTGCAGCATTATCGGAAGTATTGTTGGATTTTGGAGGCCATTCATATTGATGCCCTACAAAGGTCCTGAACCGTAGACATTGTGATACCGTATTACGTGATGTATTATGTGAAGTCTGTAATGCAACATGGGGACTGTGTAGCAGTTTTCTTTAAAAAGAATGAGGGCCAAAATAGTTTGTTTCATTTTTTTCTTCCCACTGCAGTCAGGAGGAAAAATCCGTAGGCCTCAGCCTTAAAGAACAGGGCGTGGATATAGCGGCGAAATGAAAGAGATGTAGACGAGTGTTTGAATGAGTTGAAAGTGGGCAGTTGTCTTTGGAAGCCGGGTCCGCCGCAGATTAAAAATATGCCTAAAAGTGTACAATTAAAAAGTGTACTGTCACATTTGGGGCACTTGTGTGAAAGCATGAGGACTCTAGGGTCTGGCTGCATCAAAAAGCAAAACTTAACCCTGTGAAAGTCAGGTCATTTCGAATTTTTCCATTAAGAGTATGAATCAGAATGAATGCATCTTGGGTTTAAATTGGGATTTGAAAGGGTTATTTGGAAAACGATGTTTGTTTAAACCAAGTGACTAGAGTGTTTGATATATATTGGCAGGGGGCAGATGGGAGGGATTGTAAACAGTAGCGTGTCTTGTGACTTGGCAAAGGAAGGACCTAGTGATGAATGAGTTCGCATTATGTGAAAAGACTAACATTTAAAAACATTATTTGTTTCTTTACCACATTAGCTGGCATAATAGGTTCATAATTCTGAGAGGAGTGTATATTAAGGGGAAATTTTCAGAAAAAAATTGTCAAGAAATATTTTTAAATGATTATTTTGTTAGGAAGTGACAGTTTTACTTAAGTATTAGGATAGAACAACAGGCAATGATGTACTTCTTATTCCTTTTCTATTTTTCCAAAAAGATGAGAAATACTTAAAAGATTGGTTTGGGTCATTGAGGGAGCACATAGTAATGTGCTAGATATTAGCAGGGACTTGTCAATTTGATATAAGGAAATATGTGAATTTTTTTGGTAACATGAACTTTTCACATTGTTTCTTTTCAGAAATCCTTTTCAGGCTAGGTGCAACACATGAAAGACGGCATTTCAATATATAGTGAATTCTAACAGGTGTTATTAAAGGACAGTTGGACTCCTTAATTGTATGAATTGCCACCTTTGGAAGTGTAAAGAGGAATTAACATTAGTAAAAAGTTACATTAGTAGTAAAAATCAGATGTTAATGTTTTTTAAAATCCATGGTTTGGAGCAATAAATTGTGGCATTAGGTAGTATCTTATAGTGGAAAATTTAAAATGTGGACAAAATTACATCTCTAGAAACCAGATTTATAACTGGTATTGGGTCAGTTTCCTAATAGTTGGAATCACATTACACAAAGTATGCAAGTTGCTTGGTTGCTTTAGTTACAGAATTTTATGATAAGCCCAGAGTATTTGTACAGGTTACATATTAGAAACTTAGTGGATTTTTAACCTGGCCTGGGGTGTGGACTCTTGGGGAAGCTGAAGAAATTGTCAATGTGGATAATTTAAAAAGTAGTCGTCTTGTACACAAGTGAGTGTGGTCTAATTCAGCAGGTTTTGAAAAGGTGTTTATCATGGGCCTAGAGCAGCTATTTTCAACCTGGGCCACAAGAATTTTGAAAACATGCAATACCTGACTATTTAGTTGTGGCACTGACCTCTTTTTCCATAGATTGTCAAATAAAAATGACAACCACCACCACAACAGTAGTTGTCCAGTTGAATGAATCAAAAGTATTCTTTTTTTTGGTCAGATTATAAAAAAAAAATTTTTTTTCGGTGTGCCGCAGAATTTTAGTAATTAGTTTATGTGTGCCACGAGATGAAAAAGATTGAAAATCACTGACCTGGAGAAATGGAACATTCCCTTTCTCGTCCCTTTAGGATATTTGAGAGCAATGGATTTTTGTAACTATTTCAAATTCTGATTTTCTTGCTTTGTGGGATAATTAAGAAATAGGTTACAAGTTCATGTGAGTGGCTACAATTCTTTGTTATAATTGTATTTATGCAATAATTGTTTTTTTCCTTATGGAAATGTTTCACCTGTGCCAGGGAAATTACCATCATCCTTCAAGGCCAGAAGTCAGGATACACTAGACAATCCCTGGCCTGCGCCAACAAAATATTCATGTTTGTGATGACTAAATTGGCACTTACAGGAGAGTTACAGATATAGTAGTTTGTTTGGAACACTGAAAGTTGGCACATAAATGGATGTTGTTGTCATCCCTGTGTTAGGGAATTTTCTGCCCCAATTTAGCATTTGCAGTAATTTTGGTTATTTTTTATTACTTAAAAAATGATAAAATTAATAATTTGTCCAGCATTGTGCTAGAATACTAAATGGTCTTAAGAAATTAAATTTGAGAGATTGATGATAAGGAATTGAATTTGTTCAGATTTTCTATTCTGTTTTTTGAAATGTATCTATGAAGAAACACCTAAGAAATTTTTATATGTGAAGCTTTATCTAATATCATCTGGCAATGAATTCTGCAGTGAATTTTTTAGATAAATGAAGTGTACCCATTGAGGCATTTAGAATTTTAAAAATATTTACTGATTAAGTGAAAATATTTCTAATATGTATTATTTTTTAAAAATTCTATACTTCCTCAGAATCTAGGTTTGTTTCTTTTCTTTTTTAAAATACTGGACATCATTCTGAACATCTGTCATTGATGCTTATAGCCATAGATTACTCAAAACTATGTGCTATGATCTGTATATTAGTTTCATATCTGTTCTTTAAAGGTTTTTTGTTTGTTTTCTTACTCTGAGGCTATTATTTTTTGCTGCTTATTGTGCCTTGTTGCTGCCTGTTGTGAAATTTCTTGCCTCTTTTATTTTACTGAACTTGATCTGAAGCCGTCTAAGTAACCAGAGAAACAGGCTTGTTTGAATTTATGAAGACATTTCTAAGTGAGGGTTTGATGGATTCTCCTTTGAGTGAAGGTATGAGCTGTGTTGTATGGACTTTGTATTAACTATTCTGGCTTTCCATAGAGACTTTTTTTTTTAACTTCCTGGTTCTGGATAATTGATACTGCCAATACAACCTGGATAAATGTGATTTTAAGTAGTAAATTGAAACTTAAGAAACTTCTCTGAACTTTGCTACATAGTAAATGAGCCTGCGCTTATTGTAAAATTAAGTCTTATTCTAATCTGTATGTGAGTCAGTGGCAAAGTACTGAGTCTTCTAATAGCTATTTTGTTGTTAACTGAGATTAGTTCTCTAGATCTTGGAGATTTCATGTTGAACACCATACATGCATATAGTTCTCAATTTATTTGGCCACTTTGTAATCACTTTAAATTTTTATTTTAAATTAGAACATATTTTAGAAATATGGAAATGTAACCCACCACCTAGATTTAGCAGTTATTTTTTTAAAATATATATTTTATTGGTTTTTTACAGAGAGGAAGGGAGAGGGATAGAAAGTTAGAAACATTGATGAGAGAGAAACATCAATCAGCTGCCTCCTGCACACTCCCTACTGGGGATGTGCCTGCAACCAAGGTACATGCCCTTGACCAGAATCGAACCTGGGACCCTTGAGTCCACAGGCCGGCGCTCTATCCATTGAGCCAAACTGGTTAGGGCGATTTAGCAGTTATTAATATTTGGCCCCATTTGCTTCAGACTGTGCATGATTTTGAGGGAGGGGGGAATAAAATGTCACAGATGCCACTAAAGCCCATTTCCATCTCTTCCACTCATACCCAGAGGTAACTTCTTTCTTTAGGTAGGTGAGTATTTTCCTATGTATAATTTAAAAGTGTTATTGTGCATGTAAGTAGCCACAGACAATAAATAGCAATGTTTTGTGTGTTTAACATTTTTACATTAATGGTACTTATTATGACTTTCTGCAACTTGCTCTTTAATGTCTTTTTTATTAGAAAACTTGGCTCAACTTGTGCTTACTAATTATTTGCTCCTTATTGTCTTTAGAAATTATAGCCCTGTTCCACAAAGACAACAATTATTACAAAATTTTAATGATGAAATTGCTTGTTGTGCAAAGTGACTCAGGCTTCAGATTGACTAGTATTTGGAATTGTCACACTGGATGGAGATTTCCTTTAACTAAAATCTCAGGATTTGGGCAACCAGAAAAAACTCTTGAGTCTTCTATTATAGCACATGTAAGGTGTATTTCTGAATGATTGTAGTCAAGACTCATTCAGGGGGGGAAAATGTCTCAAATTGCTGTCTTCCTAGTTTATAGGACACTTCCACTGTAAAATTCTTACAAATGGTCAAGCTGCCTCTTCAGTAGAGCCATTCCTTAGCTTTGGTTCAGTTGAAGTGCTATCTGTATGAGACTCCAAGATGACTTAAAACCCTGGGTTTGAAACAAAGAATACTATTAGTAACACAATTTTATATGCTAACGTTAGCATTTTGCTCTCTTTTAAGTTTGAAAACTGAAAATCCTTTGCATTATTACCTGTATTTTTTTAAAATAGATTTTTATTGATTTCAAGGAAATGAAGGAAGAGGGAGAGAGAGAAACATCAATGATGAGAGAGAATCGCGCCCCCCCCCCCCCCCCCGAATGAATCATGCAATCTGGGCATGTGCCCTCACCAGGAATCGAACCCTGACCTCCTGATTCATGAGTTGACTCTCAACCATTGAGCCACACCAGCCAGGCTATTACATATTTTGATAGTGGAACACACAGGTCATATGCACTAACAGGATGATGTGAATATGTGAGAAATCAAATATGGGATTATCAGGTCAGTGCTATTGTTGGAAAAGCATTAAAAAGAACAGTGTTCTAGTGTAGTAATCAACTACTTAAGCATATGCCTAAGTCTATATCAGTGGTTCTCAACCTTCCTAATGCCACGACCCTTTAATACAGTTCCACATGTTGTGGTGACCCCCAACCATAAAATTATGTTCATTGCTACTTCATAACTGTAATTTTGCTACTGTTATGAATCGTAATGTAAATATCTGATATGCAGGATGTATTTTCATTGTTACAAATTGAACATAATTAAAGCATAGTGATTAATCACAAAAACAATATGTAATTATATATGTGTTTTCCGATGGTCTTAGGTGACCCCTGTGAGAAAGGGTCGTTTGACCCCCAAAGGGGTCGCGACCCACAGGTTGAGAACCGCTGGTCTATATGGCTACTTTAAATTACCTTCCTTGGGCAGTACATATATGCTGATATCCAAAGTGCTATATACCACAGTACCTAGTTCTTAAATTTTATATCATTCTGATCAGGTGCTTTATAAACTGTTAGGTGAATGCTGTTAGATGATATTCAGAGTAATATCTTTATGATTGGAGCACATTTAATCTTGGTCTTTGTGTGTGTGCCTTAATATCTATTCAGTGATTACTATGTATCAGGCACTAAATGCTTCTATAAGCACTTTCTATGGATTATCCTGTTGTTTCAAATGCATCTCTAATATGAGACAAATATAATGTCGGATTTTTTAAAATTGTGAGTTTAATTTCATTATTAAGTATTTTTGTCCCTTTGTTTCTTTACTCCCATCCTTCCAGAAATGGCAGTATTCCTGGAAAAAAAAATTAGTAGCTGTTCAACAAGTAGCTTAATTCGTTAGTATAAACAAATGGGTTTTCTCTAATCATGAGAGGAATTGGAATGTACTTGTAACTGGATGTTGTGCACTATGTCTTTCCAAAGTACACACTTTCCCTCAGAATGTTATAGTAGTGAGATAAATGGTATCATTTGGCATATGTAGTGTTGTACTGGTATCTTGACATTGGTAGATTAACTGCTTGGCTACTATTAAATTCACTGTAGATGTTGATGGATGAAAATATAGTTGCCTAGATAAAGATTAAGATGCATAACTAAACTCCTGTTATTATTTTGTTGGCATAAACTTCAAACTCTGGAAGGTTTTGATTCATTTTACCCTTTGGCGAACAGCCAGTAAGTGCTTCATTTCTCTGTTTCTGTATTTTTAAAAAAGTCATATTTATGAATAGGCAAAGATTTTGTTGTTGTTCGGATGTAATGCTATAAGTGGCCAGTTGGGACATAAAAGTTTTAGTGCTGTTTAAATATATTCTGGAGAAATAATACTAAATTTTAAAAAATATGTTTATTAAATGACATCTTTGGTTTAGGAACAAGAAGATTTGATTTATGAGAAGGATTTTTTGTTTGTTTTTTTGTTAGTTTTTTTGTTAATCCTCACTGGAGGATATTTTTTTCCCATTGATTTTTAGAGAGAGTGGCAGGGATCGGGGAGAGACAGAGAGAAACATCGATGTGAGAGAGACACATAGTTGGCTGAGTCCCTTATGTGCTCCAACCTGGGATTGAACTCGCAACCTAGCTATGTGCTCTGACCAAAATAGAACCCACCATATTTTTAGTATATGGAAGGATGCTCCAACTAACTGAGCCACCCAGCCAGGGTGAGGATTTTTTTTTTTTTTAATGAGCCAAAATATATAATGAGCCATATGTGTTAGAGATTTTGACAGTCTGTTATAGGCTTGATAGCATACTATTTGTAATATAGGTCAGATAATTTTAGTTTAAAATTAATCATGTTTGCTCAGTCAGGGTGGCTCAGTGGTTGAGTGTCGACCCATGAACCAAGAGGTTACCCGTTCGATTCCTGGTTAAGGTACTGGTACATGCCTGGGTTGTAGCCTCGATCCCCAATAGGGAGTGTGCAGGAGGCAGCCGATCCAAGTTTTTATCACTCTATTCCTCTCCCTTACCCTTTCTCTAAAATCAATAAAAACATATTTCAAAACAATCATGTTTATGTATGGTTTGTTAGTAAAATGATTACTGTTAGGTATAGCTTTTTAATACAGATATTATATTACTTCTGTTTCCTTACCTAGTTTTGTGGTCTGTTCAGTGTTCTCAAGGCACTATTGACCTACATATAGGTTTTGCTTGGTCCACACTGTGTTTTTGAATTTTTGAATTAGTTGTCATCAAATTAAAAATTAAGAGATTATATATAAAATCTGAATTTGTGACTTTTTAAAAATTGGAAGATCTGTCAACACCAAGTCTGCTTTTCAGTTCAGCAATAATTAGTTGGCTCTAAGAAGTGGCTACTTCCCCCTCTTTTATGCATAGCTTTCCTTTATGTGTACCTTTCATCTGACCTATTGCATTCACCTGCTTGGCTGGCCTCTGCAGGCATTTGTTTGTCATTTAGGACATCTGTATTTTTATTTTATTTTATTTTTATTTATTTATTTTTTAAAATATATTTTATTGATTTTTTACGGAGAGGAAGGGAGAGAGATAGAGAGTTAGAAACATCGATGAGAGAGAAACATCGACCAGCTGCCTCCTGCACATCTCCCACTGGGGATGTGCCCGCAACCCAGGTACATGCCCTTGACCGGAATCGAACCTGGGACCTTTCAGTCTGCAGGCCGACGCTCTATCCACTGAGCCAAACCGGTTTCGGCTATTTTTGTTATTTTAGATTTAGACCATTCAAATGTCTGAAAATAAATACGAGATTTTGTTTAATGCAACAAATATATAAAAACAAGATTACAACCAAATTGAAAAATGGGAAAGGGCTATGAACAAGCAATTTGCAGAAGAAAAACTTAATGGCAGCCCTAGCTTGTTTGACTCAGTGGATAGAGCTTCAGTCTGCAGACTGAAGGGTCCCAGGTTCTCTTCCAGTCAAGGGCACATGCCTGGGTTGTGCGCTCATCCCCAGTCGGGAGCATGCAGGAGGCAGCCAATCAGTGGTTCTCTCTCATTATTGATGTTTATGTCTCTCCCTCTCCCTCTCCCTTTCTCTCTGAAATCAATAAAAAAAAAAAATTAAAAAAAACTTAATGGCAAAAAAAAAATGCTTAGTAATCAATGTTACTAGTAATCTGGGAAATTTGAATTAAAACAACAATGGAATCCATTTAATACTTATCAGATTGTCAATAATTTTAAAGTTTTTTTGGAGGATGCTGAAAGTGGGATTTCTTTATTCTTTGCTCCTGGGAGTGTCAGTTGAGGCTGCTTTGAAGGATAATTTGGCAATTCTTAGTAAAAAAACGTGTGCACAAGAAAACATGGATCAAGATATTTATTATAGTACTATTTAAAATAACTATTATAGTACTAGTGGCCCAGTGCATGAATTTGTGCACAGGTGGGGTCCCTCGGCCTGGTGGGCAATCGGGACAATCAGGGCCAATGGGGGGCCGTGAGAGGTTGGCCAGCCAGGGGGAGGGGCTGTGAGGCTGGAGGTTGGCGGGCTGCTCTGATCTGGGCTGATTGGGGCCTGCCGGCTTGGGGGAGGGACCGTGAGAGGTTGGCCAGCTGGGAGGAGGGACCACGGGAGGTTGGCTGTGGGAACGCACTGACTGCCATGGGGCAGTTCTTGTGTTGAGCATCTTCCCCCTGGTGGTCAGTGCGTATCATAGCGACCAGTCGACCGGTTCAGTCGTTTGGTCGAACTTCCCTGAGGAAGGAAATGGATAAATAACTGTTGTGTTTTGTTTTTTTTTTTAATATATTTCATTGATTTTCCACAGAGAGGAAGGGAGAGAGATAGAGAGCTAGAAACATTGATGAGAGAGAAACATCAACCAGCTGCCTCCCGCACATCTCCCACTGGGGATGTGCCCGCAACCCAGGTACATACCCCTGACCGGAATTGAACCTGGGACCCTTGAGTCCGCAGGCCGACGCTCTATCCACTGAGCCAAACCGGTCTCGGCGATAAATAACTGGTTTATTTATAAAGTGGAATACTACTATGCAGGAGTTAAAATGAATGAATTAGATATAAATTTATCAGCATTTACTCATCTCAGACACAATGTTAAGTGAAAAAGACAGGTTGTGCCCTAGCTGGTTTGGCTCAGAGCATAGAGCATCAGCCTGTGGACTGAATGGTCCCAGGTTTGATTCTGGTCAAGGGCACATGCCTGGGTTGCTGGCTTGATCCCCAGTGGGGGGTGTGCAGGAGGCAGCCTATCGGTGATTCCCTCTCATCATTGATGTTTCTAGCTCTCTCTCCTTCTCCCTTCCTCTCTGAAATCAATAAAAATATATATTAAAAAAAGAAAAAAACAGGTTGTATAAAATTATATATACACAATTTGATAGCATTTATATAAAATTAAAAACTGCTGATTTTTATACATGTAGTGGTCTCAGGATAGTGGTTAAGAGGGAATGAGGAAGAGAGGAAAGGGCTTTTATTATTTCTATATTTCATTTCTTTTTTGGATCTGAAGCAAGTGAGACAAAGCCCAAAATAAAACTTTATTTAGTCTTGGTGGAGCGTCATTATTGTCTATTATATCCAAAATGTTTCTTTGGGAAAATAAAAAATTTAAAGAGTGTTTTATGAAGTTCTGACATAGTTTATGATACTAGCTTTCTTCCTCCATCCTTATAAAAGGTCTCATGATGGGTTTCAAGGGTTATATAACACAGAATTAATTGCAACATATAAGAAATGTTTTCTAATTAAAAAAATTTTTAAATTTAAGAAGATTAATTAAGAAGTAGTTATAAATCAAGGTTTAAGAAGAAAAATATTGCTTTTATGTTAGCTAACTGGTCAGATGTTTAAATTCTGTGAAATACTTATACATTTGTTATTGCTTTTATATAATATGAATTGCTTTGGATTCCTTAAAACTAGTCATTTATTTCTATCATTGATGCATAAATAGTTTAAGTTTTAGTGAGTCTGGGTTTCAGAAAGTATGCCTCTTCCTAATTGGTTTGGCTCAGTGGATAGAGCATCAGCCAGCAGACTGAAAGGTCCCAGGTTCGATTCTGATCAAGGGCACATGCCCGGGTTCCGGGCTCCATCCCCAGTAGGGGGTGTGCAGGAGGCAGCCAATCAATGATTCTCATTATTGATGTTTCTATCTCTTTCTCCCTCTCCTCTCTGAAATCAATAAAAATATATTTAAAAAAATAAAAAGTTTGCGACATGTAGTAGGCCAAGCTGAAGATATAAATATTAGTCAAGCTATTTCTGACAATGCTGGTTTTTCTTTCCCCTTAGGTGAGGCAGGCAACCAATCAGATTGTGATGAATTGTGCTGATATTGACATTATTACAGCTTCATATGTACCAGAGGGAGATGAAGGTAAGAGCCGTTTTTCATTTTAATTTGCTGTTCCTATTTGTGTGCGTATGATATGTACAGGGTGGGACAAAAGTAGGTATTTACAGTTGAGTACATGAAAGAGTTTATTCTTGTATTCTTTATTAATTACTAGAGGCCGGGTACACGGATTCATGCACATTGAAAGGAAATTAATTAGAAGGTGGCCGGCGGGGCGAGGCAGGACTGGGTGAGACGGGCTGGACACACCCTGGATCCAACCTCCCACGGTCCCTCCCTGGCCAGCTACAGCTGGGGTGGCACCAGGGCTCGAAGGGCATCTGCGGAGTGAGCGGGGTCCCTCTAGCAGGTGGGGTCCCTTGGCCTGGCCTGCAGGGATTGGCGGAAACCGGCAGTCTGACATCCCCCAAGGGGTCCTGGAGTGCGAGAGGGCATGCTGCAAAGTTGCTGTCTGCCCCCTGGTAGTCAGTGTACATCATACCTACCGGCCAGTTGGCTGGTTGGCCAGTCGCATAGCCTTTTATATATATAGATTGTTTATTTTTTATGCAAACAACTATAAACCTACTTTTGCCTCACCTGGTATTTGTGTGTGCTTTTGTGTGCATGTGTAAATATACATTATGTTAAGATATCCGTTTTATTTTAGAAATAGGAAAATTCTTAAGATATTCATGGGAAATATTTGAATAGTGTAATCAGACTGTACTATGAGATAACGGAAATGTCATAATTTTAATTCTACTTCAGACATTAACTTATTTTGTGACTCTGATAAGTCACTTTTAAATGCAAAATGAATATAATACCATGCTTAAAAAACTGAAGAGTTATTTTAAAAATTAAGCAATTTGAACACGAAAGGTTCATCAAGTGGGCTTAGTTCATATGTGGTTTTCCTAAAAATGTTTTTCCTCTTGAACTATAGATTAAAATTGAGAGAAGTCTTACTCATAACTGAGAGAAAAACTTTTGCTTTATGAAATCAAATATGAAGGTTAGAAGCTAAATGATGGACTTACAGGGGAAGAATAGATTAAAAGAAACATGGCATAGAATGTGTAGAAATTCAATGAACATCTTTAAAATGAGAACTATTTTAGATCTTGTAATTACAATAAGGAGTAAATTTAGTAATCAGTTTTGGCATGAACTTATTTCTACATAAGCTGCATATTTTAAAGTTATCCAGTTTGGCATAAACTCAAAGGTATGTTAATATTGGAGCTGAATTGCTTTTAATTTTTACTTCACCTTGACATTCCTTGTCAAAATGATTGGTTAGTTTCTACTACTCTAAGACTTCCTCTTAGAAAGTCTTTTCATTTGGAATAAAATAAGTTAGAAATTTGACCTTTTAATTTACATTTTGCATTGCTGGTTTCCCTCTCCTTTACATTATACTGAAAAGAAGCATAAAAGTAACATTTTAAGGCTTGGCAATATATATATATATATATATATATATACATACACACACACACACACATACGCACACACACACACATATATATATATATACACACACACACATATTTTAAATAATTTAGAAACACACCAAGTTAATCATTTTCCTTTTTATTTATTTATATATATATATATTTTTTTAAAATAAATTTCAGAGAGGAAGAGAGAGGGACAGAGAGATAGAAACATCAATGATGAGAGAGAATCATTGATCCACTGCCTCCTGCACGCCCCACACTGGGGATTGAGCCTGCAACCTGGGCATGTGCCCTGACTGGGAATCAAACTGTGACCTCCTGGTTCATAGGTCAACGCTCAACCACTGAGCCACACCAGCCGGGCTTGGCAATATTTATTTCATGATTTTTTCTTAAATTATCTTATCCATAGAAAGACAAAAGTATGTAGCAGTTGAGCATATTATTGCCAAGAAATACTTATGTTCAATTGATTGTAAATTAGATCAAACTGCTGCGATTTTAAATTAGAGGAACAGTTCCTTCAAATGGACTTTGAATGCATGCCAACTTTAAAAAGTTGTTTGGTGAATGGAAGAGAGATTATTTAATTTCTTTAACTGAAGAAAAAAGGAAGCACATTAGCCAAGAATATCAAGGCAAGCTTTCTTTGTTGTAGGTAGAGAACATTTAAATTCAATGTAGGGTTTTAAAATGGTGTCCAGTATATATAGGTAGAGATAGTAAAAGAAATATGCACCATTCAATTGGCATGGCTTCAGCTCAGGTTTTTGTTTTTTTCATATATTTTTATTGATTTCAGAGAGGAAGGGAGAGGGACAGAAAGATAGAAACATCGATGATGAGAGAGAATCATTGATCAGTTGCCTCCTGCATGCCCCTCACTGGGGATGGAACCCACAACCTGGGTATGTGCCCTTGACCAAAATCGAACCCAGGACCCTTCAGGCCGCAGGCCAACGCTCTGTCCACTGAGCCAAATCAGCTAGGCCTCAGGTTTGTTTTTTATCTTCCTCTACTAAATTGTCAGGTAAGAATTCCGAGAACTTAAATGTTTTGAAAATGTATAACTGCATGGCGCCAAACTCATAATGATCTGAACCTCAAGGAAGTAGTGTTAATGTTCTCAGTAAGAGGGTCAGGAGAGAAATGAAAATTTAGAGGAAGTGAAGAGGATTTGGAGAGAATTCATATAAAATAATTAATTTTTTTAGATACATAAAATATTTTCTTTAGAACTAGCTAAGGTACATTTCTCAACTCATTTCTCCTATAGCAACAGAAAATCCTGGAGTCGTGTGTAAACCCATTTTATTTTGGAGTATAAGAGAATGAGAAGTTGTATGAATTTGGCACTTTAGGGTTTCAGTCAGAGACAAAGAGATTTGGCCTTTCATTTATATATATCTGAGATCTTTCTTTGTAATAATATATATATCTTACATAGCTTAATTTTGCCCTTGGACATAGTAGCTTTTTTTTTTTTTTTAATCCTCACCCAAGGATATTTTTTCCATTGATTTTCAGAGAGTGGAAGGGAGGCTGGGAGGGGAGGGTAGAGAGAAAGAAAAACATCAATGTGAGAGACTGACAAATAGATTGGTTGCAACCCGGTGCATACCCTTGACTGGGAATCGGACCTGAACCTTTTGGTATGCAAGTCAACACTCTAACCACTGGCCATGCCAGCCAGGGCAACATTTTTTATTTTTATCTTATGAGAGAGTATAACATGTTGTTTCTTTATAAACTAGTAGTTATGAATTTGACATCCAGCTCTTCCCAGGGCTATATGCTGATGGCAGGGGAACAAATGAGTCAGTAGGAGAGATACCATTTATTAACCCACCTAATCTAATGTAGTACCTATTAATACTGTTGGGTGCCTTCTGCAAGACCGATTTACATATTTGTAGCCACCAAATCTTGGCGCTTTAAGGCAAAATTAGAAAGTTATTTGAAGGCATTGGCATGTTTCTTTAAACTAAGGCACTGCCTTTTATAAAACAGAACTAATTTATTTTAAAATCTATCTGAGATCTTACTTTGTAATAATTTAAAAATGAGAAATCAGTAAGAAAAACGGCTGAAAACTGTTTTTTTACTGTTCTGCACTTCAAGGGTTGGTGAAATCACTAGCACTTAAGCCAGTGCAAGGAATGCACCTCCCTACACAGTGCAGGGATTAGTATTGTCATCAGCTTCTGCAAAAGGAATACGAAACTTTTGAGTGCCTGAACTCAGGTCCTGACAGGTAAAGAGTCTTTTAATTTATCATTAATAGATGGCTTGGGCATGGCCACATAGAAAATGATCACTTGAAAGATTTGTATCAGTGTCTCCCTCACTATACTCTGCCAGGTATATGTTTGTAAGAAAAAAACTTTTTCATCAGTGACATAATATTTCATACAAGATTATAATATATAGTTTCAGATCCACCAGCATCACTTTGATTTATCCACATAAGGCATGTAAACTTTAGCATGTTTATTCTTGAAGTATGATTGTAGTTTTTAGTGTGTGCATATGTACATGTATGTGTTTAATAAAAGGATAAAACAGCTTAGTCAGAAGAAATATTGCCAAACATGAATAATTTCAAGCAAAACTATTAACTTGAAAAAAAGGAAAGGTTCCTAACACTTGATCATCAGCTTTTGTTTAGCTATTAGTAATAAATATTCTGTCATATAATTATGTGTGCATTAATAATAACATTAATAAACCACCATCTCTTTTGCAATAAAGTTGCTGTATCATTCTGAAAATACATATTCACCTACTTAAGCACTAACCCTCAAATCAGGAAGCTTGAAAGAGAAGGGAAAATTTCTAATACAAATGTATTGAAATATATAGAATTTCATACAGAAATTTTATGTAAAGGGAATCCAAGTAGAACTTTAAAAAATATATATATATATGTTTTATTGATTTCAGAGAGGAAGGAAGAGGGAGAGAGAGATAGAAACATCAATGATGAGAGAGAACCATTGATCAGCTGCCTCCTACATGCCCCTCACTGGGGATCAAGCCTGCAACTTGGGTATGTTCCCTGCTGGAATTGAACCCGGGACCCTTCAGTCCAGAGGCCAACACTCTATCCACTAAGTCATACTGGCTAGGGCTCCAAGTATAACTTTAATAATAAAAATAATGATATATGGTAGGGGCCTCAAACCAAAGTTACCCTTTGGGTTAAGCAAATAACAAAATTGAATGAATTGGGCTGGATGTAGGAAAGTAAGAATGTTGGGACAGAAGCTGAACTGGAGAGTACGTATCTCATATAAATACATTCAACTTTTAAAAAAATATATTTTTATTGATTTCAGAGAGGAAGGGAGAGGGAGAGAGAGAAACATCAATTGATGAGAGAGAATCATTGATTGGCTGCCTCCTGCACGCCCCACACTGGGGATCGAGCCTGCAACCTGGGCATATCCTGGTTCATAGGTTGACGCTCAACCACTGAACCACTGCAGCTGGGCTCTCTTTCACTTTTGAAGGATACAGAATTCTAGATTAGTGTTTTTTCTTTCTCAACACTTTAAATATTTCACTCCACTCTCTTCTTGCTAGCATAATTTCTAAAAGAGAAGTCTAATGTAATTCTTATCTTGCTTTTTTATAGGTAAGGTGCTTTTTCCTCTAGCTTCTTTCAAGATTTTTTTTCTTTATCGTTGATTTCCTAATGTTTGGATATGATATGCCTAGGTGTTGTTTTGTTTGTTTTCTTACATTTATCCTGTTTGGTCTTTTCTGAGCTTCCTGTAGTTGTAGTTTGTTGTCTGATGTTAATTTGAGGAAATTGTCAGTCATTAGTGCTTCTGTCCCTTTATCTCTTTCTTCCTCTGGAATTCCCATTGTGGGTATGCTTTATCTTTTGTAGTTTTCCCACTATTCTTGGTTATTTTTTTTTCCCAGTCTTTTTTCCCTCTTTGTTTTTCAGTTTTGGAAGTTTCTATAATCATGTCCTGAAGCTCAGATTCTTCCCTCAGCTGTGTCCAGTCTAATGAGCTCATCAAAGGCATTCTTCATTTCTATTACAGCATTTTTTATCTCTACCATTTAAAAAAAATATATGGTGTGTTGTGTGTGTTTTTTTTTTATTGATTTCATAGGGAGGAAGAGAGAGGGAGTGAGAGATAAAAACATTGATTGGCTACCTCCCTCATGCCCCTTACTGGGGATTAAGCCCACAGCCCAGACATGTGCCCTGACCGGGAATCAAACCAGTGACCTTCTGGTGCATGGAATGATGCTCAACCAACTGAGCCACGCTGGCTGCACTCTGCCATTCTTTTTTATTCTTTCTTAGAATTTCCATCTTTTTGTTTATATTATTTATCAGTTCTTGAATTATATCTTTTTTTCATTAAAGCCCTTAGCATATTGATCATATTCCTGCCATATCTGAATCTGGTTAAAATTTCTATCCTATATAATAAAGAGCTAATATGCAAATGGTCATCACGACCTCATGCGGTAACGGCTCAGACACTCAACACTGGGGAGAGAGGAATGGGGACCAGCCAGGCACAAATGAGCTTGTGGAAGAGGAATGGGAACCTGTCAGGCATAAATGAGCTCGCGAGAGAGGAATGGGGACCAGCCAGGCTGCGGCCCGGCAGAGGGACAAGCTGCCCGCCCATGATCCCCTGTGGCCCGGGTGCTTGTGGCCGGCCAGAGGGAGGGTAGCCCGGGTCCTGGGTGCCTGCAACCGGCTGGAGAAGGGAATCCTGGGTCCCAGGTATGGGGCGAGGCAGAGGCAGTTAGGGGCGATCAGGCCGGTAGGGGAGCAGTTAGGGGGAATCAGGCAGGCAGGCAGGCAGAGGTGGCTAGGGGAGATCAGGCAGGCAGAGGTGGTTAGGGGCGATCAGGCAGGCAGGCAGGCAAGCGGTTAGAAGCCAGCTGTCCCAGATTGTGAGAGGCAGTCGGACATCCCCTGAGGGGTCCCAGATTGGAGAGGGTGCAGGCCGGGCTGAGGGGCCCCCTCCCGCCCCCCGTGCATGAATTTCGTGCACCGGGCCACTGGTATGATATAAAAGGTCCAAATTCATTTTTTTGCATGTGTATATTCAGTTTTCCCAACACTGTTTTTCCCCCATTGAATGGTCTTAGCACCCTCATTAAAAATCATTTGACCATATATGGAAGAGTTCATTTTGGGGCTCTCTGTTCTAGTCCATTGGTCGATATCTTTCTTTATGCTAGTACTATACTTTCTCTCTCTCTCTCTCTCTCTCTCTCTCTTATTACTATAGCTGTGTAATCAGGAAATGTGAGACTTCAACTTTGTTCTTTTTTCTTTTCTTCTTTAAATATATTTTATTGATTTTCCACAGAGAGGAAGGGAGAGAGATAAAGAGTTAGAAACATCGATGAGAGAGAAACATCGATCAGCTGCCTCCTGCACATCCCCCACTGGGGACATGCCTGCAACCCAGGTACATGCCCTTGACCGGAATCGAACCTGGGACCTTTCAGTCCGCAGGCCGACGCTCTATCCACTGAGCCAAACCGGTTTCGGCAACTTTGTTCTTTTTCAAGATTGTTTTGGCTCTTTGGGGTCCTTTGAGATTCCATATGAATTTTTGGATGGATTTTTAAATTTCTACAAAAAACACTGTTGGGCTTCTGAGAGGTACTGCATTGAATCTATAGCTCACTTTAGATATTATGGACACCTTAACAATATTAAGTCTTCTAAATCCATGAATGGAAGATGTCCTTCCATTTATTTGTATCTTTTTAAAAAATCCTCACTGAGGATATGTTTTTATTGATTTTTAGAGGGGGGTTATGTTTTTATTGATTTTTAGAGGGGGGTTGGGGAGAGAGAGAGAAACATTGATCTGTTGTCTCCTGTACGTGCCCTGACTGGAAATCAAACCTACAACCTTTTGGTGTACGATGCAATGCTCCAACCAATGGAGCCACCAGTCCAGGGCAATTTGTATCCTTTAATTTCTCTCAGCAGTGTTTTGTAATTTTCAGTGTGTAGGTCTTTCACTTCCTTGATTAAATTTGTTCTTAAGTATTATATCTTTTTTATACTATTGGAATGGTTTTGTTAAATTCCTTTGAGATCGTTCATCATTAGTGTATAGAAATGCAGCTGATTTTTTTTTAAATGGTGATTTTGTATTCTATAACTTTGCTGAATTTGTTTATTAACTCTTATAGTTGTTTGATTTTTTGTTGTTTTGTTTTTATTTTGTGGAACTTTTTAGGATTTTCTACGTATAAGATTATTTTGTCTGTGAACAGAGATAATTATTTTTTCTTTTTCAGTTTGGATGTCTTTTTTTCCCTTTTCTTGCTTAATTAGTCTGGCTAGAACCTCTAGTACTATATTGAATAGAAGTGACAAAAACAGGCATTCTTATCTTGTTCTGGATCATAGGGGAAAAGCTTTCAGTGTTTCACTAAGTGAGATCATCTTGATCCAGTTAAGTTTGTTTTTTTCCTGTCAATTTGCTCTTATTGCTGGTTTGTAGCCCAGTCAGGAATCTTTACTAAGGTTTTCCCTTACTTTTTAGGCCCTGAAATCTAATTTTTAGTTCCATACCATTATAAAACTGCTTAAATCTAGTAGTCAGCAGATGTCTTGAGGGGAAATTGAATGAAGAATGTTAAACTTTATCTGTTATTACACTTTTCTGAGATCTTGGCCTTGAATCCTGGCTGCTTTGGTAGTCCTTAATTCCAGTTTTTCTCTCCTCAGCCCAGTGAGACTGCTGTAAACTTTATGACTCTTCTTTCTTTATTGGCCTCTATGTTCTACTTAGAAGTCAATAAATACATTCAACAAATGAATAAAGAGTCTGTGAATATAGAGCGAATTTTTGTGTGATTCGCAAACACTTAAAACATTTTGACCCAATTTTTGTAGTTTTTCTGACACCAGCTAAGCTGTCACAGCCAAAGCGAAAGTGTATGCATCATTTAAAAATGTGAAACATATTCATTATGAGAACTATAGCAAGTGATATTTCTTGCAGCTACTTGTAGGTTCAAAGGTTATTGGCCTTAATCCATATACAAATTATCATTAGCAAATATTAAGATGATCTGAAGATTGCTATTAAAGTTTAAAATACTTTTGTAAACATTGCACAGAAATAACTTTTAAAATGTGAACAATTGCCCTGACTGGTTTGGCTCAGTGGATAGAGCATCGGCCTGCGGACTGAAGGGTCCCAGGTTTGATTCTGGTCAAGGGCATGTACCTTGGTTGCGGGTACATCCCCAGTAGGAGGTGTGCAGGAGGCAGCTGATTGATGTTTCTCTCTCATCGATGTTTCTAACTCTCTATCCCTCGTCCTTCCTCTCTGTAAAAAACCAATAAAATATATTTTAAAAATGTGAACAATTATAAAACAATTATAGGTTATCACCATTAAATTATATTTAGTATATTGTTTTGCTTATATTTTAAAATTATAAAAGAAATACATGTTGTAATAAAATAAAACAATATAGAATATAAGATGTGAAAGTCCTTTTCTTCATTGTATCACCTACTCCTCCACTTCTAGAAGTAACCATATTAATAATTTGATAGGAATTCTTTTATACACACAATTTTTTTCTTTAATTACAGAAGTGAGATTATAATACATATAATGTTTTCAACTTGCTTTTTTAACTTAATCTGGTGTACATCTTTTAAGGAAGTATATGTAGATATGTCTCATAAAGGCCTAGTAATCCTTTGTATAGATATATCATTTTACTAAGCCATTTCTTAATATTACACATCTTGGTTATCCCTCACTTTTTTGGCAATTATAAACAGTACATAGGACATCTTTTGTGCACCAGTGAGAGTGGTATACCTATAAGTTGTGTCAAAAGTAATCCCCCCAATGAAATTTGGCAAAATTCATGTATTTTCCATTATGAAATTGTTCAGGTTTCTGCCTATGTTTTAATTTAGTTGCTGGTTTTTTTTTTTGTTTTTTTTTTTTTATCATTGAGTTGTAGAAGTGTTTATGTATCTCTGGATACAAGTTCTTTGTCATATAGATGACAAAAAAAAATACATGCACATGATTTGCCTATTCATTTTCTTAACAGTGTATTTTAATAATCACAGGTTTTAAATATTAATTAAATCTGATCTATCAAATTTTTTCTTTTATGGTGAGTGCTTTTTTTTGTTGCCTCTAACAAATAATTGTCAACTTCAAACAGACTGAGCCTTTCATGCTGAATATTTTGGGACTCTATTAGAGGCTTTGATCTCTCATTACTCTGGCTGATGTGTGAAGAAGAATAGACTATAAGGCAGCAAGAATAGAAACAGTTAGGATGCTATTGTGTAGTGGTCTAGGAGAGAAATAATGGTATATTGGACTGGGGCTGTAGTGGTGGAGGCATTAAATAGTCTGGGCTTTAAGGTATAGGCTATTGAATCTGCATATTGGATGTATGGTATGAGAGACAGACAGACACACATGGAGGAAGGCAGTTAGGATGATTCCATATTTTTGCCCAGAGCTACTGGATGAATGGTGGATATTTACAGAATATCCAAAACTATGTTGACCAAGGTTATTTCAAACTCTAATGTATATTTGCAGAGTAGTACATTTTTCAGTGTAAAGTAATTGGAAGAGTATCCCATAATATATGAGACTTTTAAAAGATTCAAATACATGGCTACTCTCTCTTTTATAAGAGAAAATTTTGGAGGAAATTTTACTCTTTTTTGTACACATGTAATATAATATAGTTGATGTGTACATTAATGGAACCTAGCAATACAATATTTGATTGTTTCAATTTTAAAACTGCTATTCTTTTGTTTTTCCATTTTCATTTCTTACCAGTTTGAAGCTTTTTTGTATATTCTTTTTAAAAAATATATTTTATTAATTTTTTACAGAGAGGAATGGAGAGGGATAGAGATTCAGAAAGAGAGAGGGATAGAGAGGTAGAAACATCGATCAGCTGTCTCCTGCACACCACCTACTGGGGATGTGCCCACAACCAAGGTACATGCCCTTGACCAGAACCGAACCTGGGACCCTTCAGTCCGCAGGCCGACGCTCTATCCACTGAGCCAAACCGGTTAGGGCTTTTTCTACATTCTTAAGCAAGCATGTCAAACTCAAAGGCTAACATGGGTCAAATAAACAAGGTTTAAGTTTACGTGGACCACAAAAAAACAAAAGCTTCAATTTTCATAGATATGTAGGTCTATTTTGATAGAGACGTGCTGAATACAAAGGGCTGAAATAAATGAGTAATTGTTAACATAAAATAATAGAACATATTAAAAATTAATATTTTTGAACATTAACTTACAAGACACTGAATAACTGCACAAATTAATAAGTGTAATGCAAATAAACCTATTTTTCTTGTTCTCCGAAAGCAAAATATTTCCTGTTACGCACACCAAACAAGTCAGTACAAGACTAATGATGTGGTCATCAGCAGCTAAAATTTTCGCTGCTGGTATTAGTGGAGAGAAATGGTGCGCCGGTGTGTAAGGGAAATGAATGCAACATGATTATAGCAATCAGTCATTAGTGAACGTTGTAGTTCGTTATTAATAATTATGTATAACAAGATATTGTAAAAATTAAGTTACGAAATTTTTATTAAAACGTTTCTTACATACTGTTATATTGGCTGGGCCGCAAAAATATTCATTGTGGACCACATGTGGTCCGTAGGCCATGAGTTTGACATGCTTGATCTTAAGTGTTAAGTTGATTCTTGGCTTTCCTGTAGGTTAAGATCTAGTTTTTGCTAGCAAAAGTCATTGTTTCAGTAGAGAGTTCATCAGTATTTTGTATGTGCCAGTTCTTGAGTTTCTGTTCAAATTTAGGAGCTAGCATATGGTAGTAGAATGAATTTTACTTCATTTTCTTCATCTATAAAATGAGTAATTTATTAAAGTTCTTCTAAAGTCTGAAATTATAGTTTCTTTTTGGTTTTGTAAAGATTTTGGCTTTATAAAGATATTTGAACTATAATGATATTAGAAACATTGGCAATTCAGTCTTTGGATGATTCATAAAAAAAGAATGGATTGTGGGCATCTTGCCTGGCTCATGGAGTGTTATTAAATCTGAATCACTGTTTCCTGTATCAGACTTAAACCTGTGGGTGATAAGGCTACCTCTCTGTCTTATTTTTTTTATTTAAAAAAATTTTTTTGTTAATCCTCACCCAAGGATACTTTTTGCCATTGATTTTTAGAGTGAGTGGAAGGGAGAGAGGGGCAGAGGACAAAGAGGGAGAGGGAGGGAGGAAGGGAGAGAGAGAGAAAGAGAAAGAGAGGGAGAGAGAGAGAGAGAGAAACATTGATTAGTTGCCTCCTGCACACTCCTGACCAGGGCCAGGGATTGGACATGCAACCCAGGTACGTGCCCTTGACCAGGAATCAAACCCATGATCCTTTCTGGTGCATGGGCCAACACTCTAACCATTTAGCCACACCAACCAGGGCAGCTACCTCTCTCTCTCCAAAAAAAAAAAAAGGGGGGGAGGTTTATTGATTTTTTTTTTTTTTTTTTTAAGAAAGAGAGAGGAAGGGAGAGGGAGAGATAGAAATATCTATGGTAGAAAAACATCAATCAACTGCTTCCTGCACGCCCCCTACTGGGGATTGAGCTTGCATTCCGGGCAAGTAACGTGACTGAAATTGAACCAGTGACCTTTTGGTGCATGGGACAGTGTTCAGTCTAGTGAGCCACATTGGCTACCAGTGGTCGGCAAACTGCAGCTCGCAAGTCACATTTGGCTCTTTGGCCCGTTGAATGTGGCTCTTTCACAAAATACCATGTGCGGTATTTCGTTTCAGTAGAGATTTTGTTCTTGAAAATGTTAATTGCTGAAGTCTGCATTTAACCTTATTAGTTCAGTCAGATTTATTGTAACTTTTTTTTCCATTCCAGAAATACATGCTACAGGATTTAACTATCAGAATGAAGATGAAAAAGTCACCTTGTCTTTTCCTAGTACTCTCCAACCAGGTAAGAGATGTGGCTTTTGTAAAGTCCGATGAAGAATAGTGGCATCGTGCTTCTTCCAAAGAAATTTATTGCCATTTCCCCCACTCATGTTTTAAGCAGATTAAAGTCAGGATATATTGCAACTTTTGGACCACCAGGGGGAAAATAAGAGAGAGAAAAAAAAACCAAAATTAATGCTCATTTTACCTTAGAACATAAAGCATTGTTTTTCACCTTTTCAGTTTCAGCTTTTTAAAAATACATTTACTTAGCTCCATCTTTAACTAATTGAATCCAAATCTCTGAGATGAATATTCCATAGATAATTTTGATGTACAACTGGAGACTAGATAGATATAATGTTAGTGAAGGAAACATGGAAGGAAAGATTTGTTAATATGTTATTATTAGATATAAAACCACAAAGAAAATAGAAGACTTTCCAAACTTAAAATAGTGGGAAAAATTATATACAAATCTGTTGGTAAAGCACTAAGACTTTGATTAGCCCTGGCCAGTGAGGTTAAGTGGTTAGAGTGTTGGCCTGAGAACCAAAGGGTCACGGGTTCCATTCCCAGTCAAGGGCACCTACCTGGGTTGCAGGTTTGCTCCCTGCTCTCCAGTCAGTGATTCTCTCTCATCATTGATGTTTCTATCTCTCCCTCTCCCCTCCTCTCTGAACTCAATAAAAAAATATATGTTAAAAAAAAACAGAAAAAATGTGAAGAGATACTAGTATTCAGCTTCCTAGTCATGAAAAATATCAAAACAACAGTTACTGATATATCAGTTTTTGTCTCTTCTGTAAGCTGAAATGTAAAAAATATTCTTGATAATGTGACTGACTTGATATTATTGGTGGAAGTGTAAATCCATGTAATTTATTTAGAAGCAGTCTGGAAGTATGTTTCAAAAGACTAAACATGTTTATATCTTTTGACCTAGCAATTCTGGTAATAGAAATATATCCTAAAGAATATGGAAAAGGCTTTATGCCGAGGATATCTATGGAGACATTACTTAAGGTAGCAAAAAATTGGAATTAATGTGTTTGTCCAACATTAAGGAAATAATCAAGCTATGACATATTAGGACGTGTCTGTCTGGTGGAATATATATAGCAATTAAAAGTGAGGTTTGTGAATTCTTAACACTGTAAAGTGCTTATTATAATGTGAAATTAAAAAGCAGAATACAAAATTACATATACAGGGTGATGAATCATATCTCTGAAATGGTACAAATAAAATTATATGTCTGGTTGTTGACATAATTTATGATTTTTATTCTGATTAATACCTTTCTCTGGTTTTCATAATTTTTAAACTGAGAATACATTGCCTTAATAGAAAAGTATTTTTAGAAAAATATTTAATTGGACAAGTTATCTTTTATTCAGGGCTCTTAATGACCTTTCATTTTGCCTTTTTCTAACTAGGATTTTTTAATGAAATTATTATAAATATAAATGTTTTGCTATGATCATGTATTAACAGATATCTAAGAATATAACTTAAAAATTGAAATTCCCCCCAAAGTTCAGGGATCAGAATAGCAGTTGATTTACCATCACGAATGTAAACTAGCCCTGGCCAGGGTGGCTCAGTTGGTTGAGGTTGCCATTGGAATCCTGGTCAGGGCACATGCCCAGATGGTGGACTCGATCCCAGGGGGCAGGAGGCAGCCAGTCGATGGTTCTCTCTCATTAGTGTTTCTCTCTCTCTCTCTCTCTCTCTCTCGCTCGCTCTCTCTCTCCTCCTCTCCTTCTCCCTCTCCCCCTCCCGTTCCGCCTTCCTCCCTGCCCCCCTTTCCCTTATTCCCTTCCCCTTACGCCCCCCCCCCCATCAATAAAAAACATACTAAAAAAAAAAAAAAGAATGGAAACTGGACTCTAATGAAGCCATTCCTTCAAAGTTATGAGAATCTAATTTTCAACCTAGAATTCCATGCTTAGCCATTTAAAGAGGTTAAAATAGCCTTGGCCAGCATGGCTTAGTTGGTTGAGCATCTTCCCATGCACCAAAAGGTTGCCAGTTCGATTTTCAGTCAGGGCACATGCCTGGATTGTGGACTTGATCCCTGGTAGGGGGCATGCAGGAGGCTGCCCATTGATGTTCTGCTCTCACATTGATGTTTCTCTTTCTCTCTCTCACTCTCCCATCCTCTCTCTCTAAGTAAAATATCTTTTCTGAAATTGGCACCATTTTAGAATAGTGTTAAGTTACCATAATCTTTGTAAGACCTAACAACCTCAGAATCAGTGCTTAAGGATCCTGTAGAATGGCATTTATTTGGAGAAACACTAGAAGATAGTAACATTTTGAAGGATCACAAGAAACGATCACACAGAGGCAAAGATCTTTACTCTTTTTCTATAATCTGTCCTTGATTTTATTTTATTTAGTAGGCTCATCAAATTTATATTAAAGTATTTCAAGATCTTCAGTTTTTATAACAATTATTATACTCTCCTAAATATTAAACAATTAAAGTTTTTTGTGGAAGTCTCAATTTTTCAGTTAATTTATAAATGAGTTCATTGTATGTTTTAAAAGGGTTATCATCCCAAGCAGATAAATATTGGGTATCAAAATATTATATATAATTTGAGGAAGCATTGTCAATTATATGTGCAAATAGGTATAAAATTAGAACTGGCAATCAGTTCTTCAATATGGTGTAAATTTGATAAGTGAAATTAATTTTTAAAAAGTTCTTTCTTCTCCTGCTCTTTCTTGGCCTAAAATTCTACTACATTAATAATAAATACTTTGTTATTAATATTGTACAATGTGACACTAATTAAATTTATTAATGATTAAAAAACATTTTTAACTTGTGTTTTGTTTGAATTTCAGGTAATAACCCTTCCTAATACTTTGTATTTTGTTTAGTATGCCACTTTTGGCAGTGGTCACTGTCAGTATCTTGTTATGGTTTGATGGCTTTGGAGATTTAAAACCAAGTAAAAGTGTAAGCAGCCTTTCTTATTTAGTTTTGAGTTTTATTCCAAATAGGAAAAGTTGAAAGTAGATTTACCATGGAATCTGAGTTATATAAAAGACACCGTAACAGTTAACTTAGTGAAAACAGACTTACCAGTTCTATTAATGGAATTGTAACATAGAAGGAATGGGTTTTGATAATCTATTAGATATTCCTTGTAAACTTTATTAATGTCGATATATCTGCTTTTTAAAAAAAAAAGTCAGTGAATTCCTAAAGAGAGAAATTTTATAGTTAAATTTTTTATTTATCAGTAATTTAGAACTCTTTTAAATTCTTTTACTATATTCACATTTACTATCCTAGTAATCTATCATTCTCTTTAAAAGAAAAAAACTATTCATTGTTCCCTTAAGACAGAATGTCTGATTTTAAAAATATATATTTTTATTGATTTCAGAGAGGAAAGGAGAGCGAGAGCGAGATAGAGACATTAATGATGAGAGAGAATCATTGATTGACTTCCTCCTGCACACCACACACTGGGATTGAGCCCACAACCCCGGGCATGTGCCCTGACTGGGAATTGAACCATGACTTCCTGGTGCATAGGTTGACACTCAACCACTGAGCCACACCGGCCAAGCCAGAATGTCTCATTTGTAAAAAATAATCACAGCCCTAGCCAGTTTGGTTCAGTGGATAGAGCGTCGGCCTGCAGACTGAGAGGTCCTGGGTTCGATTCTGGTCAAAGGCACATACATGCCCAGGTTTTGGGCTTGATTCCCAGTAGGGGGCATGCAGGAGGCAGCCAATCAATGATTCTCTCTCATCATTGATGTTTCTATCTCTCTCTCCCTCTCCCTTCCTCTCTGGAATCAATAAAAATAAATATTTTTTAAAATCACAAATGTCTATTCAATTGAACTTCAATTGAATTGTTTTCCCAGTATGATTACTTTAAGAATGTGGAACTTGCTTTAGTGATGAATTTGGTGCAAAGGTCTGAAATTGTCACTTGAAATTACTTTCAGAACCAGTTTGTGGCACTTAAGAAAATCATCAGTTTAAGTAGTTAATAAAATCACTTAGTGTTTGTTTAGAAATGGTTGACAGCTCATCATTCACTTATTCCATAGACTTGGACTCTTTATAACTTTTGGATCTTTCTGAAAAGCAAATTCAATTTTGGAAGATGAAGATTTGAGTTTTTGAACATCCAGGATGATATGTTTGAAAGATAGAGGGAGAAATACAAGAGCATTTTGAACATTGTCAGTGTCATTGTTTCATGGCATTCTAAAATAACAGTTTAAAACTTTATGATATAAAAGTTTGATTGGCTAATTAATTTATAGTTCTACTATATCTTGATTCATTATACTTCCACACTCTAGATCAGTGATGGCGAACCTATGACACGCGTGTCAAGAGGTGACACGCGAACTCATTTTTTTTGGTTGATTTTTCTTTGTTAAATGGCATTTAAATATATAAAATAAATATCAAAAATATAAGTCTTTGTTTTATTATGGTTGGAAATATCAAAAAATTTCTATATGTGACACAGCACCAGAGTTAAGTTAGGGTTTTTCAAAATGCTGACATGCCGAGCTCAAAAGGTTCGCCATCACTGCTCTAGATCCTGTAATATATCTGTATAGGCACTTTAAAAGGATCATTTTTTAAGTCAACATTTTTATGGGTTTTTTTTGTGTGTGACTTGATTTGTAAAATGTAGGATGGGATTATTATTTTGTCGTGCATCTGAGTTTAGTAGATGACTACTAGATAATTTCTTTTATGAGAAAAGCATATGTACTCACCAAAATATCCCATTTTGTCTGAGTTGGTTTTGTATTTGTACAACAATATATATATATATAAAAGCCTAACTGACCGTTATGACGGGATGACCAGATGGTAGCTATGACGCGCACTGACCACGAGGGGGCAGATGCTCAACGCAGGAGCTACCCCCTGGTGGTCAGTGTGCTCCCACAGCCAACCTCCCATGGCCAACCAACCTCCTGTGGTCCCTCCCCCCCAGCCATAATTGGCCCCAATCAGGACTGGGCGAGACGGCCCTGATCAGCCCCTGATTGCCAGCCAGGCCGAGGGACCCCACCCATACATGAATTCGTGCACCGGGCCTCTAGTAGAATTTATATTCAGGTTGAATATTTATTTTTATTTGTATTTAATAATTATTGATTAAATGTATTTCTTTAATATCAGATTTCAAATGATTGAGGTGGCTCTAAGATGTTTTATGCCCTTTGGATGATCAAATCATTGGTATTCCCTGTGGCTCCTTACAAAAGTATGGATCACTGTTCTATTTAGTTGAGCAGATAGTGTCTTGTCTTAATGATAGAGGTATTGACATGAATTAATCTAAAAGGACCAATTTACATGGTAAAATGGGCAGGAAGCATGAATTTTAGGTTAAACAGGTTTAAGTTTTGTTAAAAATATTTTTTATTGATTTTTTACAGAGAGGAAGAGAGAGGGATAGAGAGCTAGAAACATCGATGAGAGAGAACCATCAATCAGCTGCCTCCTGCACACCCCCTACTGGGGATGTACCCACAACCGAGGTACATGCCCTTGACCGGAATCAAACCTGGGACCCTTCAGTCCACAGGCCAATGCTCTATCCACTGAGCCAAACCAGTCAGGGCTTAAGTTTTTATCTCATTTTTGCTACTTAACTAATTGTGTGATCTTGGACAAGTTATTTAACTTTGCAGCCTGTTTCCTCATCTGAGCAAATAGAGACAATACCTACTTCCAAGTTTATAAATACTTTTAAAACACAATAGCATGTTATACATCCTATATAATAAAAGGCTAATATGCAAATCAACCAAACGGCTGGTCACTGTGACACGCACTGACCACCAGGGGTCAGATGCTCAACGCAGGAGCCGCCTCCTGGTGATCACTGCACCAGAAGCCAGGCTCACAGCTGGCGAGCACAGTGGCGGTGGCGGGAGCCTCTCCTGCCTCCATAGCAGCACTAAGCTGTCAGTTGGACATCCCCTGAGGTCTCCTGGACTGCAAGAGGGCACAGGCCGGGCTGAGGACCCCCCTCCCCCAAGTGCATGAATTTCATGCACCTGGCCTCTAGTTTAATAATAAATGTTTATTTCCTTTTCTGTTTTTATCTTCATGTAGTGGTCATTTGAGACTAATAATAAAGTTGAAGAACTTTCTAAGCAGATACCCACCCTAAACATGACTTTAAGTTTACTTTAGGATTAGTCTGCCGTGTACTTTAGTAAATACTATATTCTCTCCATGGTCAGGAGGAGTATTTAAGAAAGGAAGGATTGATTTAAACATTGTAAATAGCCTGTCGAATTAGTGTCTTAAGGACATATTTTTGATAACTTGTACTTAACATTTCCCTAAAAGTGTTTTTCATTTATCTTCAATCACAGGTACAGGAACCTTAAAGATAGATTTTGTTGGAGAACTGAATGACAAAATGAAAGGGTTCTATAGAAGTAAATATACTACCCCTTCTGGAGAGGTACGCTATGCTGCTGTCACACAGTTTGAGGTATGGTATTCTTTTTTGAAGTATTACGATCTTAAATGAGATATTCTGACAAAGGTTTATTCTATTATTTGTGTGATTATTTGTTGCTAGGTGCCTTTGGCCATACTTATATTTACGATTTTCGATTTTTATTTTATATTCAGCCAATTATTTTCATTATAAGAGGGAGGGAAACAGCATTACTATTAATTTAGTAGGAAAAACCACAGGCATCAGATACTAAGGATAATTTTAATTAAGAAAGGTACATAGGGTCCCCCGAACATCTCCAAGCGGACTAAGGAGTCCATGTTGGGGAACTTGGCAGTGGCGTGACGGGGACCTAGGGACCTGCCGTGGGGCTGCCGCCAGTGGAGCCAGCGCTTCGACCTCGGCCTGAGGAAACCCCTTTTCAAGGAGAAATGAAGAAGAAAACTGTCTATACCTTAAATGTGGGAGATCAGGAGTATGAAGATGTGGAAGGTGAAGAAGACAAAGATAATACTGCTACCACTGGTTTGTTGTACAGTGAAGCTGACAGGTGTCCAATATGTCTTAATTGCCTATTAAAGAAGGAAGTTGGTTTTCCAGAAAGCTGTAATCATGTCTTCTTCTTTTTTTTTTCTTTTTTAATATATTTTATTAATTTTTTACAGAGAGGAAGGGAGAGAGATAGAGAGTTAGAAACATCGATGAGAGAGAAACATCGATCAGCTGCCTCCTGCACATCTCCCACTGGGGATGTGCCCGCAACCCAGGTACATGCCCTTGACCGGAATCGAACCTGGGACCTTTCAGTCCGCAGGCCGACGCTCTATCCACTGAGCCAAACCGGTTTCGGCTGTAATCATGTCTTCTGTATGACCTGTATTCTTAAATGGGCAGAGAATTTTTTTACATAGATTATTTGATTTCTTCTTTATATCAGCCTTGTTGGATAACCAGAGCAGATGAAATAGTGTCCTTCCATTTTACAGATGAGGGCATTTGTTTTTTTGCATTCTATAACTTGGCCAAAGTTCATAGCTTAAGGTGCAGAAATGAATTTAAAACTTCACTTTCTAATTTAGTATGAACTAATTTCAGAATCTGAGTTAGAGATATTACTGAATTTCTTCATAGATTTTAAATGATTAAAAACCAGAACATTTCAGACTTTATGTATTTATTATGTTGACTCCATTTGGGCCTACTTAAGTAGATCATGGTACTGGTACATTGAATATTCATTATGAGGCCCATTGTTATGGATTGTGAAATAAAAATTTATTGTCATACTAATTAAAAAAAAGAAAGGTACATAGTATAAAAGCAATTCAAGTATTGAAAAATTATCTGCATGTATTTGTGTGTGTGTGTGTGTGTTTCCATATACACATTCTGAGCTCTTCTTCAGGAACATCAGCTAACAATAGGTGTAACTCTAGTGTCTATCGCTCAAATGTGCCTTTGATTGCTTTCATCACTTCATCCTTTGAATATTTCAGAAACCTTTAAATTTTGTTATTTGTATCATTCATTTAATTTCCTCTAGTATAAATTTATTTCTGTACTGCTTCTCGTAATTTAAGTTTTTTATACTACCATTTCTTTTCTTACACTCTACTTACTTTTCAAATGTCTTATTTATTCTTTGATAGAATTTATAATTTAATTTTTTTGAGAGTGCAATCAGCCATCTAATATTTTTCCTCTTTAGAAAACCTTTTTCAGGGTTTCTCTACTTCTGCATATTTTGTTACTTCTTTTCATGACACAGAATATTGTCATTTGTGGGGGTTTTTTCTATTTTGTTCTTTTATTTAATTCCTTCCTTTTGCAACTGATATTCTACTGAACCACTAAATTTTATTTTGCTTTAACAACTGCTCTGTTTTTACTTTTAAAGAAAGAATGAGGTCTATTTAAGTAGGTCAAGTGGTGACAGTTTTATGTTTAATATATGGAAATGCCATTGAACAAATTACCTGCTTAGAATTGATAGAACGTCTGTCTTTATTCCCATTGCTAACATGCCAGATAAAGAACAAAGTACATCAAAGATTCTGAAAATATTTTTACTTTTGAAATAAAAGCCAGAGAGGCAACCTATCATATTTTCCCAGTTCTGAATCCTTATAGTATACTATTGACTCTCCCTATGCTCTTATTGTGTTAATATTGAGCCATTTGCATTACATTTTTGAAATATTTTTATTAAAAAAATATAATTATAGCCTTGGCCAGTGGGGCTTGGTTGGAGCATCGTCCCATACACCAAAAGGTTGTGGGTTTGATTCCTGGTCAGGGTGCAAACAGGAGGCAACTGATCGATGTTTCTCACATTGATGTTTCTCTCTCTCCCTCTCCCCCTTCCTCTCTCTCTAAAAATCAACAAAATATAAAAAATATATATATTATAAATAACTCTAATACTATAAACCAGCGATTTTCAACCCTTTTCATCTCATGGCACACATAAACTACTAAAATTCTATGGCACACGAAAAAATATGTTTTTTGCCAACATGGCAAAAAAATGGGTATAATTTTTATTTATTCACACAGGACAGCTATTGTTGTGTTGGCTGTTATCATTTCTTTATTTGATAATCTAAGGAAAAAGATGTCAGTGCCCTTGATTAAATAGCCAGGTATTGCATGTTTTAAAAATTCTTGGGACACACTGGTTGAAAATTGATGCTATAAATTGTTATGATCTGTAGAAGATCTAGTTCCTTACTATGTGGCAATGATAGTAAGCCTTGTGTTTCTTTGTAGTCAGTGCCTAGCTTGTTGCCTGGCACTGAGTTAAAGTAAATATTTGAACAAGTGAATGAATGAAAGAAATAGAGAGGGAGAGATGGCAGTTACTTTGTGAAATAGACTGCTAGGGTAATCAGTGATACTTACATTTCATATTCTTTTTTTTTTGAGGCTACTGATGCTCGGAGGGCTTTTCCTTGCTGGGATGAGCCTGCCATCAAAGCCACTTTTGATATCTCATTGGTTGTTCCTAAAGACAGAGTAGCTTTATCAAACATGGTATGTATGTGTTTGTAAGTATATTTAAATTTTGAATTTTAACACATTTAGTTTACTAATTAGATAGGATAGCATGAAACCACCCAACACAATACTTCATAGATAATAGTTACACAAATGTTAGTTTTTATACTTCTAGTAAGCCCTCTTTTTTCTAATTGCCTTATTTGGAGAGTTTTCCACCTCATGGGAGAAATTTTTTCTAAGCCAGCGGTCGCCAACCTTTCGGACCTCATGGACCACCAGTGATCCGCGGACCACCGGTTGGCGACCGCTGTAAACCATATTGACAAGAGTATCTTCTTTTAATTTAAAGGCATAAATAAGTGATGAGTTTAATAGAAAGAAAAAAATCTGACTTTTTAAATTGAATTTATTGGGGTGACATTGGTTAATAAAAAAGTATATAGATTTCAGGTGTACAATTCTATAATACATCATCTATATATTGTATTGTATGTTCACTACCCTCAAAAAAATCTGAATTTCTTATTAAATATCAAAAGATATAACCAAATAATGAATTGTATTTAGGTTTGTGGCTGATTGTATTTTTGGAATATGCCTGATTTCATTCATAAACAGAGTAAGCATTCACCACCTGAAGTGTTTTGTCTAGGACTGCTTTCAGACATAGAGTATATACTATAGCTTATAATGTGAATCTGGGGAACTTGGGAAAGCCTCCTGCACCTGAAAATAACTGGCTTTTGCCTCCTTTATTGGAGGAAAGAATTCCACAGATAGAACGCCATTCTCTTCTCAAATATTCTTAGAGAGGTGGCTAATATATTAAACTAAAATATTCATTTACAATTTAGTATCAATTTATCAAGTCTGTTTTTGAATAAGTCTTCCTTGGAAGAAAGAACAGAGATATCTTGGGGAAACTGAGAGCCTGAATAGGAAGAAGGGGAGAACACCAAAGGGAAATTAGGAACTCCAAAGGTACAGTGGAGATTTCTTCACAAATTTGCTTAGAGCTAGTCTTAGTACAGAGAATGCTCTAAATCTAAAAATCTGTTCCCCTTGAAATGTAGATTTCACAATTGCATTAATAATTATTGTCTCCTAGCCTTATTTCACTTAAAATGTATTGAGCTCTGTCTTAAAACATCCCAGTGCCTGGCATATAATAGGCATTCAAAAAAAGTTGTTTCTATTTACACATTCTTTTAACACGTTAGTCTGGAACTTTTTAATGTAACTGCATGATCAAATCACTTTCCTTCTTAATAGGAAAGATTTTGACAGCATAAAAGCACTGGGTGAATTGGCATAGATAAGTTCCGGAAATGGGGAAGGAGAGGCAAGAAAGCCTACAGTTTTGGACTAATGTTTTCTTTATATTTAATGTAAATCTGTTTAAATTTTTTCTTTTCTTTTCTTTTCTTTTTTTTAAGAATGTAATTGATCGGAAACCATACCCTGATGATGAAAATGTAGTGGAAGTGAAGTTTGCCCGCACACCTGTCATGTCAACGTATCTGGTGGCATTTGTTGTGGGTGAATATGACTTTGTAGAAACAAGGTCAAAAGATGGTGTGTGTGTCCGTGTTTACACCCCTGTTGGCAAAGCAGAGCAAGGAAAATTTGCGTTAGAGGTAAATGTACTTGAAGAGGATTGTTCCAACAGTCCATAACTCCAGGTTGGGGAATTTACATTTCTGATCAATTATTAGTACATTTATTTATAACTTAAACTGAAATTTGTTGTGCTACTTTGGTTTTATTTGTAATAGAATTTTTGAAGTACCAACCTTGCTGTTGCACTAACATTTTATGAGATAATGATTAAGAGAATATTGGAGTAGAATTTATTTACCCAGAGAGTGAGTGGGAAAATATGTAATTACATTTTTCATACCGAGTTAGATATAACTAAAGTTTGGCCAACAGATACAAAGGTTGGGGCTAACACAGTCTTTGAACTTAGGGCCCCTGGGATTGATTTCTAGTAACTTGAGATAATTTGGCTTGCAACAGGATTCCTTTGTGGATTTCTATATGAATTCCAATAAAATATTTATTAGATGGTTTTTTTGTTTATACTTTTATAGGTTGCTGCTAAAACCCTGCCTTTTTATAAGGACTACTTCAATGTTCCTTATCCTCTACCTAAAATTGATCTCATTGCTATTGCAGACTTTGCAGCTGGTAAAGTAAATTTCATTTTATTGCTGAATTGTAATAACTTTTTTTGATTTTGTGATTTTTGAGGAAGAAGTATGTGTATATATCAATAAATGTTTATATTTATTTTATGAAGGTGCCATGGAGAACTGGGGCCTTGTTACTTATAGGTATGTTAATGATGCATTACCCTGCCTTATCTTTTCAATCACTGATTTCATAAAAGTTTCACTCATAATCACAGTTGAGTATCTTCTGCTTTATGATCTACCATAAATTTTCCTACCTCCCCTCACTTCTGTGCACATTTCAAAAATGTGGATGAACATCCTCTGGTGCTACTATCTGAGATTGTATGATTTTTAGTAAGCATCTGGCATTAGTAACATTTTTAGATATATTTTGGGCTCAGTTTCTCAGTTCGGTGCCTTCTCTTCCTCCCAGTAGTTTCATAGTTATTTATCCAGCTTGCTGAACCTTCACTGATTTAATATTTTCTAGCCAAATTTTTACATGTCTGTCACTACATTATAAACATGTGGGTTATATAATTTTTGAAGCAGGGTCTATAACAGCCGTGGGCAAACTACGGCCCGCGGGCCGGATCAGGCCCGTTTGAAATGAATAAAACTAAAAAAAAAAAAAAAAGACCATACCCTTTTATGTAATGATGTTTACTTTGAATTTATATTAGTTCACACAAACACTCCATCCATGCTTTTGTTCCGGCCCTCCGGTCCAGTTTAAGAACCCATTGTGGCCCTCAAGTCAAAAAGTTTGCCCACCCCTGGTCTATAAACAAGTTTTTGCCTTCTACTTGCAATTGCCTTCTTTGATTAGCTAAGTTTTAGACAACCTTCTTAGTTCTTTTTAGGATTGTGAAATGCATCTTCCCCCCACTTGGCACTCCCATTCTTTTAATGGAAGAACTGTCTTCTCTCTAGCATAGTAATCCCTAAATCACTAAGACAAAGTTTTCCCAAAATTTCAGGCAACTGTCCTATCAATAACCTGATAATTAAACTTGTGTCAAAGCTTTGTCTTCTGTTGTATGACTTCTACTGATGTAGTCTTTAATCTTCCTGGAAATTTTTTATCCTTTATACTAAGAAAATGTTTTCTTGACATTTCTAAAGCCTAATTTGACCATCTTATTTACTATTTGAATCTCCCTTCCCTACTTGTGCATGTTTTTATTGTAGTACTTTTATTGTTTAATTATTTTATTCTTTTTTTTAACACAGGGAGACTGCATTGCTTATTGATTCAAAAAACTCCTGTTCTTCATCACGCCAGTGGGTTGCTCTGGTTGTGGGACATGAACTGGCCCATCAATGGTTTGGAAATCTTGTTACTATGGTATTTAATATTTTTAAGTGCTCAAATATATTTATCTTCATCCTGCTGCACATTATTTTGGCTACATAATATTTCAGGGATGCCTGTAACATTGTGCCACAAAAATAAAATGAGCGTCTGCCCCCTGAGAGGGAGGTGACTGGTAGCAGTGATCAGGGGGCAGGGCCGGCCAGCGGGCGATGCCAGGCCGCCAGCCAAGGCAGGTACCAGTGGGTCCCCTGATTGCCCCAGTCATCCCCAATTGCCCCACCCACCGGTCGCCCCACCGATGGCCCTGATTGCCGGCCAGGCCTCGGGACCGTACCCTATATATTGGGAACAGTCTCTTAGAGATAAACATTAAAACCTGGCAAGGCTACTCTAACACTAAAAAAAACAGGATGATGCAGCAATGCCATGCATGGACTCTGGCTTGCACCTTTTGTGATCAGCCCTGATTCTGACACTTATAACTGTGTGACAAAGCCAATTACTTAACTTCTCTCTGCTTCAGTTTTTCCACCCATAAGATGGGGGAAATGGTACTACTGCCTCAGAAGGATCATGCTATGAACTACTTTTATAATCAGGGCAAAAAAAATGTAGCTGCCCATACAACAGCAAGATGGCTTTCACCTGTATGAAAAGTATGGTCACTGGTACATGCAGCATCCTGGATTGCAAGTGGAATGTCCAACTGCTGGTTTAGGCCCAGCTAAACCAGCAGTCAGACATCCCCCGAGGGCACAGGTCGGGCTGAGGGACCCTCCCCACACTCACATGAATTTCGTGCACTGGGCCTCTAGTTTGATTATATTGAAATGTTTTTAGGGGTCAGTTTTTTTCATTGTCTAAAATGTTATGTTGAAATTTGATAGAAATTCAAGCAAAGAAATTGCAGAATTAGTGTAAATACTGGTAAATACCATCGACAACAGCCAATTATATTAAAGCTTGGGAGCACAGGGTTTATTAAGTGAACTAGAAATACCTCTGCAAAGGAAGAACTGGAGATTCTGGAGTCAGCCAAATCCCTGATGGCTTTTTAGGCTGCCAAAGAGGAAAACCTGACTTGGATGTTAGTTGAGACCATATGTCACAGAAATAAGCAAGAAAGTAAGATATGTAGCAACTGTGACATGTCTGAGAGAGTTTCAAAAGGAAGTCAGCCCTTGAAAGTAAATCCTTCCCTTTTACTTTGGATGATTAAAATTTTACTTAGGGGTGAAAAAAGTTTTTTTGAAATATAATTTTATGTGGAATTAAGTATGCTCGTACCTGTGTTCAGATATGTACAGAAATGTTCTTTTTTTAAAAAATATATTTTTTACTGATTTTTTTACAAAGAGGAAGGGAGAGGGAGAGGGATAGTGAGTTAGAAACATCGATGAGAGAGAAACATCGATTCAGCTGCCTCTTGCACGCCCCCTACTGGGGATGTGCCCGCAACCCAGGTACATGCCCTTGACCGGAATCAGACCTGGGACCCTTGAGTCCGCAGGCCGACACTCTATCCACTGAGCCAAACCAGCTAGGGCCAGAAATGTTCTTTTCTGCTTAATGCAACAAGTTTGTTGCTACTAAACAATTTTTTAAAAAATATATTTTATTGATATTTTACAGAGAGGAAGGGAGAGGAATAGATAGCTAGAAACATCGATGAGAGAGAAACATCGATCAGCTGCCTCCTGCACACCCCGTACTGGGGATGTGCCCGCAACCAAGGCACATGCCCTTGACTGGAATTGAACCTGGGACCCTTCAGTCCGCAGGCCGTCGCTCCATCCACTGAGCCAAACCAGTTAGGGCTACTAAACAATTAAAAAAAAATTTTTTTTTTTGCTCAGGCTTTCAGCAGACTTTATTTTTTCTGATTTTATTTTGAAACTACCAGTAATAACTTTTAGTTGGAGAAATGTGTGCATTATTATTTTGATTTTAGGCAGCTTTTTTACCTGGTTTGAGTAACTATTCTAGTTATTAGATACCAGTTGTCTCAATAACTGAAATTCAAGGGCTTGAAGATAGGTTGGGGAATAACTAGCTATGCACCAGCTATCTTAATGTAGGCTAGTAGTTAAATAAGTGTACAAAACAAATAGCCACTTATCACTTAATGTTGGAAAATCTTGGTCTTTTCAGAATTTTAAAATGCCTTTTTGTTTTTTACCATTGCATTAGTCCTTTAGCATTTAGCATGGATTCATATATTGTTTTCATAAGAGGTTTAATCAACTTTAATAAAAATTAGGTTAAAATCTCTAAAATGTGCTTTTTTTAAAAAAAAAAGTTGATTTTTTTTGACCCATTATATTCTTTGCCCATTCCCCTATTAATTCTTAACAGTTGAGAATTTTCTATTCCATAAATACTTAAATACCATTCATTACTGAACTACTTACTGCCATTTCTGTTCATCTCACCCAATTCTAATATAAGCAGTACTGCTTTTCTATTTACCTAGAAAGTTTAACTCATCCATAAACAGTGATTTTTCTCAGCCATTATGGAAATAGTTTCCAGTTTTTCTTGTTTGGTCCTAGTAGCTTTCTGGTTCTTTTTGAGGGTTTTTGGTTTTGTTGTTGTTTTGTTAATCCTCATCCTAGGATATTTTTTTCATTAATTTTTAAAGAGAGTGGAAAGAAAGAAGGGGGCGGGGTGGAAGAGAGAGAGACAGACAGACAGACAGACATCGATTGGTTGCCTCCTGCACACTCCCAAACCAGGGCCAGAGATGAAACCTGTAACCCAGGTACATGCCCTTGACTAGGAATTGAACCGGCAACCCTTAGGTGCATGTGCTGATACTCTTAACCAGTGAGCAAGGACGTGTGTGTGTGTGTGTGTGTGTGTGTGTGTGTGTGTGTGTGTTTTAAGAGAAATTTTTATTAAGCTAAATTTTACATGACAATATAGGAAATAATATAGGGGGAATGCCTACATTTATCCACTCTCTTCCCCTTTTTATATAAGGGCTTTCCCACTTGTTCCCCCCTCCTTCCTCTGTTTATACCTTTGGTAGTAAAATGTTACTTATTAATGTTTTGAAATGTCTCTTAGGCATAATGCTAACATCATCCATTGGCCTTTCTTGGAATCTCTTTTAGGCATCTCTTTAGTTCAGATATATGAATTATTGCCCTGGCCTGTATGTCTCAGTGGGTTGGAGCATCGTCCCATACACTAAAAGGTTGTGGATTCAAACCCTGGTCAGGGCAAGTATAGGAGACAACCAGTCGATGTCTGTCTGTCTGTCTCTCTCTCTCTCTCTCTCTCTCTCTCTCTCAAATTGGTAGAAACATATCCTCAGACAGGGATTAAAAACAAAAACAAGAGATGTGAGTTATTTACTAATTTTTTTGAATTTTAGTTCATTAAGTTGGCAAGTTTTAGAGTATAGTGGAGGGGACATGAGAGTTTTTCAAATGAATGGAATGACAAGTATTTTGTTTTCTTTACATATTTCTCTTTTGTTTTTAGGAATGGTGGACACATCTTTGGTTAAATGAAGGCTTTGCATCCTGGATTGAATATCTGTGTGTAGACCACTGCTTCCCAGAGTATGATATCTGGACTCAGTTTGTTTCTGCTGATTATACCCGTGCCCAGGAGCTTGATGCCTTAGAGAACAGCCATCCTATTGAAGTGAGCCATAATTTCAACCATTGCTCTCATTTTTAATGAAGTAATTTGTTACAGAGATATTTAAAACTCTGAAAATTGCATGGGTGATTCACTTGTTTTTATAGTTTATATTTCCAGTCTTGAAAATCTAGCAAGACTGGTCTAATTACGTTTCTTCTTAAGATAGACACTATAAAAATTGATCTTTGTAGAGTCAAGTACTATGTACCCTTAAGCATTCATTAAATACATTTTTATTGACTAGTATGGGAGAACCATACCTATTGAATAATATGCATAGGGGAACATTATCATTCCATTGTTTCAAAGAAAATTCTGAACATATTCTTTTGTTGTCATTATCTATTTATATATATTTTTTAATTCTCTTGACTTAGCTTATTGTTATTTCAGCTAGTTTATATGTATAAATTTTGCCTTCAAAGAACTAGACTTATAGTCTACTTTGACATATTTAACCAAGGTCCTATATAATTGTAAACCGTAAAGAAAGAAAGTGTTTTTCATCTCTCTCTTCTCCACTCCCACTCACCACCACCAGCAATAAACAGATTCATAGTGACTTACCTCCCAAGCAAAGCAGAGCCAAGACTGGACCCTAAGAGTTGACGGGGATCATGTTAAATATTTTTTTTAAGGATCATCATTATACATTATGAGGGAGCCAAAGGCAGAAAAGTATCATATTAGTTAGAAGTGTTTTCCTAGAAAGCTTTTTATGTAATTCAGTATTATAACCTTCCTGTCATAACCTTGAATTACATTGTCTGCCAGGTCAGTGTGGGCCATCCTTCTGAAGTTGATGAGATATTTGATGCTATATCATATAGCAAAGGCGCATCTGTCATCCGAATGCTGCACGACTACATTGGGGATATGGTAAAAAAGCAATTTTAAAAGTTTTCTATTCTTTTATGGTGAAAAAATGTCAGATCTTAATTAGATTAAGTTCCTAAGTAAATTTTTTTTTTTTTTGCATCTAGAATATTACACTACTGGATTGTCTTTACTAGTATTTTTTTAATACTGACTCTTGTGATCTCTTAGGTCAGTGGTCGGCAAACTGCAGCTTGCAAGCCACATGCGGCTCTTTGGCCCCTTGAGTGTGTCCACGAAGTTTCTATCGCACTGTATGTGCGCGTCCGCACGTGGTATTTTGTGGAAGAGTCACACTCAAGGGGCCGCAGTTTACCGACCACTGTCTTAGGTGAATGATATACAAATATGTTTGGGAGGGTGGAAGGCTGGTATAAAACTTAAAAGTAGAAGACAGAGTATGCATTCTTTTTTTATTATTATTGATTTTTCTTTTTTTAAGAGAGAGAAAAACATCAATGTGACAGTAGAACATCGATCAGTTGCCTCCTTTATCCAACCCAACTAGGGATTGAACACACAACCTGGGTATGTGCCCTGACTGGGAATCAAACCTGTGATCTTTTAGTATACAGGACTTGAACCAACTGAGCCAACCAGTCAGGGCCAGAGTATGCATTCTTAAATAAAAGGCAGTAGCCTGGCCGGTGTGGTTCAGTGGTTCAGCGTTGAGCAATGAACCAGGCGGTCATGGTTTGATTCCCGGTCGGGCCACATGCCTGGGTTTCAGGGTCGATCCCTTGTAGGGGGTGTGCAGGTGGTAGTTGATCAATGATTCTCTCTCATCATTGATGTTTCATCTCTCCCTCTCCCTTCCTCTGTAAAATTAATTAAAAAATATTTTTTAAAATAAATAAAAGGCAGTAGACATATATGTATTTCAGTAAATCTGGCCCTCAATAATTTTAGTAAAGTAGCTTTTGAGTATTAATATGTAAATATACTATAAGTTCTGAGGTCTGACTCTTGGATTTTAAAAATTATATTTTCTCAGGACTTTAAGAAAGGAATGAACATGTATTTAACCAAGTTCCAGCAAAAGAATGCTGCCACAGGTAATCTTTAATAGCTTGAGAGAGAAATGGAAGTGGGACATTTACTTTTTTCTAGCTGCTTAACTTTCTTTGTGATGGATAGGAAATGAAGTTGACTTATTTTATGCCATTTGTTAAGTCAGGGCCCATTATTCTTTTGGTCATTCTTCAATAGTCAGCTTTCCATAGCTCAGTGTTTTGCCACCTAAAAGAGTCTAAAGAGTGCTGTTTACCTTACCAGAGCTTGTTCTTTTCTGGCTATTTGTTGGTTTTATTGCCCTAAATTAATCATTGACTATTAAAATAGCTGCAGATTAACCATTTTTAAAAGTTAATATATGGAATTAGAGCTTCAATGAAGTAAAATCTTAAGAAATTTTTGCGTATGGTGGTCTATTGTTTATTTGCTATCAGATTCAAAAGGATGAATAAAGGCTTAAGAATTGATTGGATATGAAAAAGAGCCAGAGTCATAGTTTTGAGTTCTTTAGTGAACAGGAAAACTTTCTAAAAAACAAGATTTATGTATTGTCATTAGTGTCTAATAGAATGACAGAAGTGCAGAGTCCTGGCTATAAGGGTGTTCCTTAGGTTTGTGACCTGCGATTTAAAAATACAATCTCTCCTCTGTTCAGGATATGATGTAACCTTCACACCCCACTCCCAGCCCCATAAATTTCCATTAGAGTTTGTAAAATAGAGGCATTCTGTTCCTTAAAGAAGGGCTACAGAAAAATGTACTCTTGCAAGTTTTATGAGTCTTTGGCATGCATATACAGGCATACCTTGTTTTTATTGTACTTCGCAGATATTGTGTTTTTTACAAATTGAAGGTTTATGGCAACCCTGCATTGAGCAAGTCTGTCAGTGCCATTTTTCAAACAGGCTCAGACGATGGTTAGTATTTTTTAGCAATATAATATTTTTTAACTAAGATGTACTTTTTAAGACATAATACTATTTCTCACTTAATAGATTATAGTATAATATAAACATAACTTATATGCACTAGGAAACCAAAAAATTTATGTGATTCACTTTGTTGAAATATTTGCTTTATTGTGGTGGTCTGGGACAGAACCTGCAGTATCTCCAAGGTATGCCCGTATATAATATATGAGGAAAGTACCTTATGCTCCTTAAAATATAATGGACCTATAATCACCTGGAATCTATTAGAATGTTTCAATTCAGTAAGTCTGGAGTAAGGTCTGAGAGTCTGCATGTCTAACAGGCTCCCAGGTGAAGCCAGTGCTACTAGTTCATAGACCACATATGAATAGCAAGGCCCACCATGTACCTTTTTTCAGTTTGTTTTGTGGTTTATGAAAGATAATTGGCAGTTCAAATACATTGCAGTTACCATCCATGCTATTTACCCTCTCGCAGCAGTTCCAGTGCCCTCTTTCTATCTCACTGCACTTCCCTTAATTCATGCTTTCCTTCGTGATCTATCTATTGCATTTTGCAGTTGCCTATTAACTCACTACTTGCCTTGCCCCACTCTCTTCAGTTTCATCTCTCTCTCTGAGGCTAGCTAGGAATATCTTTCTGAAGTGAATACCTGATTGCATCATCCTGCTGATTAAAAATACTGGGAATGTGGAGGGGGTCCATGGGAAAAGGGACATATGTAATACTTTCAACAATAAAGATTTTAAAAATAAAATAATGGGTATGCCACATTCCCTTCATGATAGTCAGTACTTCTTTGTAAACCATACAGAGTCTTCAGCAGTTCGGCCCTACCTACATTTATAGCCTCATTGCCCATTATTCCCACATATGTGCCCTCTATTTTCAGCTAATTGAACATATTGCTATTTTTTGTTATTTTCTGTCTTTTCTTATACTTTCATCTTTGCATTGACCATTTATTCTGCCCAATTGGAATGAGCTAGTGGTTCATATCTATCTCATGAACAACTCCTTTTCAGGATGCAGGCCAAAAGTCAACTCTTGTGAAGCCTTTATTTTCTTTGGATTTTCCTTGAAGTGCTTTTTCTCTCTTCATGCCCTCACTATAGTATGTGTCACATGGCATTACTGTTTTGCTCACTCTGTCACCACCTCATCAGCTTTACTGAGTATTTTTTAACTCTGTTAATTGAGTGGATATAATGATTTTATGTTAGTGAATGGTTATTTAGTTGTGATCTTAAATGTGTTTCCATTTGTTTGTTTCTATTTATTCTATTCGAACTCACCTGTTTGTCTTTAGTTTATTATAATTTGTAATTTTTAATAAATTGGAAAAGTTAGGAACATCTTAGAATATAAGACCAGTTTTTGTAATAGAGTTAAATTAATGAGAAGGCAAGGAGGATGTTAATTTGGCCCACTGTTTGTTTCCTGAACATGAGAGAATTAAAGAGTGGGTCAGCAATGCATTGTCAAGAGGTATATAAAACTGCGTTTTTTTTAGGAAAATAAAAATGTAAACATTTACATTTTCATTGCTTGTGTTATCTCCTAGAGGACCTTTGGGAATGTTTAGAAGGTGCTAGTGGTAAACCTATAGCAGCGGTGATGAATACCTGGACCAAACAAATGGGATTCCCCCTCATTTATGTGGAAGCAGAACAGGTAAACTTAATAAAAAGTCCCTCAACTTATCTAATATTGTATTAAGTGAAATTCAATCAGTGGTTTCAAATTTATTTTTTTTTATGTACTTTAAGAATTCTAGGTGACATTTAAACCAGCCCTCAAAATGCACTCAAATTTACATGGTACATTACAGTGTAAGTTAACCTTCCAAAGCCACATCTTAACCTTAAACATGATTGTATCCTATATAATAAAACCCTAATATGCAAATCGACCGAACGGCTGGTCACTATGATGTGCACTGACCACCAGGGGGCAGAAGCTCAATGCAGGAGCTGTCCCCTGGTGGTCAGTGCACTCCCACATGGGGAGTGCCACTCAGCCAGAAAGGGGACTCACGGTTGGTGGGAGCCTCTCCTGCCTCCAAGGCAGTGCTAAGGAGCAGCGAGCCCGGCTTCTGGCTGAGCGGTACTTCCACAGGGGAGCGGGCCTAAGCCGGCAGTCGGACATCCCCTGAGGGGTCCTGGACTGTGAGAGGGTGCAGGCCAGGCTGAGGGGGACACACACCACCACCACCCCCACCACCACCCCCCAATGCACGATGTCATGCACCGGGCCTCCAGTTTTATAATAAAAAGTACACACATTGGAGGACCTCTCAGATTGGCTGTAAACATTTGAAAAGGCAATTTAGTGAATGCATCAATCATATTTGGTGGGAAATAGGAGGGCTCTGTAACAAAAACATTTTGAATTTCTCCCTCTCCCCCTTCCTCTCTCTAAAAATCATGTACTTGACTTTGTTGCTTCTGGCTTTTTAGTTTCCTCCATACTTTTTTGTTTCATTGCAAAGCTTATCCTTTGAAAACAAGGTGTGTGCTTTCTTTTATGCTTATCAGTCATTCTAAAAGTTTGAATTCTGAACATTGAGTTCACATGCTAATCTAAAATAACTTTTTGTAGTATTACTTATTGTTATGTATCCTTTTGAGAACTTTAATCCTTTAAAGTTCTTATCTGGGTACATATCTCTTCTGAGGGACCATATTACATAGAACCTGCTCTTTTATTTAGACTATTGTTATTTTGAAGCCTAAATAAGAAATTGTAACCTTTCACTATTCTATAGCATCATCATCTTCATCATCATTGCATTTTTTGTATACTTATATGACATTTGATAACACTGGTTTTACCTTCTACTTTGTCACAGAAATGTTGCCCCCTCCAAAAAAGAAAAAAAAAGTTATACTACTATAGCCTTTGTTTTGTTTCTTTAGGTAGAAAATGACCGATTACTGAAGTTGTCCCAGAGGAAATTTTGTGCCAGTGGACCATATGTTGGTAAGCAAATGGCTATAAGTGGCAGGTGATCAATGACTTTGGATACCATACCAGTAGTGTTCCAACTAATAGGAAGTAATTATCCATTTTTTAAAAAAATTAATAGAATTAAATAAAAACAAGGAAGTGGTAATAGAATAAAAGTGAAATCCAGAAAATCAAGAAAGGAGATTCTTGCTGTGGCTGGGTAGGTCAGTTGGTTGGAGCATCGTCCTGATATGCTAAGGTTGTGGGTTTGATCCCTGATCAGGTCACATACAAAAATCAACCAATGAATGTATAAATAAGTGGAACAACTTATCAACGTCTCTCTCTCTCTGTCTTCCCCCACCACTTTTTCACTCTCTCCCAAATCAATTTTTAAAAATTAAGAAAAGAAAGGAGATTTACAAAGTATATATAATGTCATATTCTTAGATTTTTTTATATTCCATGTCTCTGTGTATGAAGAAGCATAGGAACACCCAAGAAGTGATGCCTCTAGCCTTAATACCTAAAAGAAGACTTGATACACATTTGTGTGGGTGGCTAATTATTTTTTTTAAATTCCTGGGCGTAAGTAAGTAAATAAATAAAGCCCAATGACTATTTAGATATATTATAGTGCTAGCTCTTATTTTATACTCTCAGCTATCCTGTTAGGTAAGTAAATTATTTCCATTTTACAAATGAGGGAGCTGAAGCATAGGTACATTAGTAAAATTGCCCAAGGTCATTTTGAGTTAATTCTCTAATGAGTTAAAGAGTAAGAATTCAGCCCACCTGGCATGACTCGGTGGTTGAGCATCGACCTATGAACCAGGAGGTCATGGGTTAATTCCCATTCAGGGCATATGCCTGGTTTGCAGGCTCGATCCCCAGAAGGGGGTGTGCAGGAGGCAGCTGATCAATGATTCTCTCTTATCATTGATGTTTCTATCTGCCCTTCTCCCTTCCTCTCTGAAATCAATAAAAAATATATTTAAAAATAATTTTAAAAAGAGTAGGAATTCAAACAAAGTAATTGGATTCCATGAATTTATACCCTTACCACTCATCTCTGCTTTCTTTAAAATATCTCTACATATCATTAGATTCTTTTATCCAAGAAATTAAAGATTAATTGAAAAATAAAAAAATAAAGTTTTTTATACCTTTCAGACTTCCTTTAGAATAGCAGGTCTCAACAGGGGGTGGTGTATATCAGAATCACCAATGCCTTTTCATCTTCAATCCACCAAAATATGATGCACTCTACTAAGGTTAAAAGATACAGCCTTCTACCCTCAACCTTCTTTAGCATTTAAAATTACTCTTTTAATAAATATATTTGAAAGTCAGAGGACACGTGTATTATCCAAATAAATCCTTAAGTGTCACAGTTGCCATTTTCTGCCTCACACCTGCAATCTGCATTGTAGGACTGACAGGTTTTGCAGGTTTATCTAATACTCATGACCAATATAGGCAGTGTTAAAACCTGAAATATCCCAGTGTGGAGAGGAAATTTTAATTTGTGGCTTAGCCTGATAGCATAAAGGTATATACCTTATTAAAATGTTTCCTTTGATGTACTATTGGACAGTGACTCTCTTTTATTTGGCATCTTAATTCAAAGTTAATTTTGCTGTCTGATCCCTAAGAGTATGTATATATCTTACAAAAGCTTTGGCTTTTAAATATGATTTGTCCATGTTGGAATCCAATAGTTCCCAGGGTGTGTCCTATCTATCAGAAAAATAAAAACCAACCCTCTAGTATAAGGTACTGTTAAAGACTGTACCTTAGTATTTGTTTTTAAATGCTATATGAGGACTTTCACATACTTGAAATTTCTTTAAGACAGTAAAAATCATTGATGTCTTTATTGCTCTGTAAAGGGAAAACAACAATTAAATTAAAATCACTGTATTTGGCCGGGCCAGTGTTGCTCAGTGCTTAAGCAATGACCCAGGAACCAAGAGGTCACTGGTTCGATTCCCAGTCAGAGCTTGAGCCCCAGTGGGTGTGTGCAGGAGGCAGCCAATCGATAATGTTCCCCTCTCATTGATGTTTCTATCTCTCTATCCCCCTCCCTTCTTCTCTCTGTAAAAATCAATAAAAACGTATTTAAAAAAATCACTCTATTTGTGCCCAGCCAGTGTGGTTCAGTGGTTGAGCATCGACCATGCACCAAGGGATTACCACTTCAATTCCTGGTTAGGGCACATGCCTGAGTTGCAGGCTCGATCCTGGGTGAGGGGAGTGCAGTAGGCAGCTAATTGATGTTCTCTCTCATCAGTGTTTCTCTTTCTCTCTCTCTTTCTCTTCTTCTCTCTCTAAAAAAAGAAAAATATCATTAAAATATGCTTAAAATCACTGTATTTGTGATCCTGCAAGTAAGTAAACTGTTAGGTTTGGGGTTTTGTAGACTTTTGTGATTTTGTTAATAAATTCTCTTTTCCTTTGCACCAGTATTAATCAGGTCACCTGAAAGAGTTTTTGTGCCATTAAAAATGAGCTATTGGCTTAATAGTCAGGCTCAAGCCTGTGCATAGAATACTAGTCCTCTCTCTACACCTTACCTTCTTTTTTTACAGTGAGAAATTATTTCTCAAGTTTTTTATTTTTCTCTTGCTTAAGGAGAAGACTGTCCCCAGTGGATGGTTCCTATCACAATTTCTACTAGCGAAGATCCCAACCATGCCAAACTGAAAATTCTAATGGACAAGCCAGAGATGAATGTGGTTTTGAAGAATGTTAAACCAGATCAATGGGTAAAGGTGAGTCCAGAAATGGCATGGCCATTTTAATCTTATCTAAATTGATTTCTATCTCACTTCTTTTATGCATTTTATGGCTGGTTCTAAATTCTACTGTTTCATATTAGACTAGGACTTGCAAAGAAAAAAATTTCTAAACTTTCCTATGTGAAATGTAGGGCCAGTTTTCAAATAATATTGTCTAGATATTTGCCTTTGTGGCAGAGAGTGGTAGATAAGCAGATACAAAGGGATAGCATTAAAGAGGGGGGAAAATAGTAGACTATGTATAAAGTCACACTAACCAAAACTTTGTAGTCTCACAGCTTCAAACTGTCCTGTCATTGTAATGACATGTCAATGTCAATGATGTGTTGTCATCGCATGTGTACAACTATAATCAAGTGAGATCAGACGTATAATAATCAGTTTGTGTCACCGAAACGTGAAATTCCTTTAGCTGGTGTTTTAAAACCATTTCATAAAAATAACAGTTGGTAAATACTGTTTTTCATTGTTCTATACTTTTCATAATGTAAGTATCTACTACAAAATTTTCTCCCAATTGTAGCTTCCTAATAGGAAATATACACTGAGTGGCCAGTTTATTATGACCACCTGATGTTTGTAGACAAATTAGCTATAATTTCGCACTGAAGTTGCTGGAGGGCCAGACCATTATAAACAGGGAAGCAGGTTGTTTACCACAACAGTAGAAGTGATTTTTTCCTGAAGATATGGGTACACAATTCGATTTAACAGCCTTTGAACGTGGGATATATATATATATATATATACATACACACACACACACACACACACACACACACACACTGGCTGAACTTTTGTGCTTTCTGAAAAGTGTCATTTCTCCCTCTGTTTTAATTTTTATGCTCAGTAGAATACTATATTTCCATTTGAAATTATAATCTGGAAGATTAAATAGCTATATGAACATTTTCTTATAAATGAGAAAAAAGTTATGGACACTGATTGTAATTAGGTAAATAAAAGTGTTACTTCTACAGTAAAAGATAAGGTAATGAAAATAATAGTTGTATTAGAATTGTTAGGTGATTTTTTTTTACTATTTCTATATAAATAGTAAAATATTTGTATCTTATACTATTATTTTATCATTAAAATATTTTGTGTGTAAATACTATCACATATATTTTTTATTGTTGGCAAATAGCCTACAGAGAATGACAGTCAGTGATAACCTCACTTCACAAATCATATGAACTATTTTTTAAGTCCATGTAATTATTTAAAATCTAGGACCTGACATTTGTTATTCTCTTGAGGCTCTGGGCTCAATAGATCAATGTTTGTAAAGGCTTATTAGTCTTCCTTAGAGATTCCACTGTCCAAGTATTTTTACATATAGTAAACATTTTCTACTAGAGGCCTAGTGCATGAATTTGTGCACTGGTGGAGTCCCTCGGCCTGGCCAGCAAGGATCGGGCCAAAGATGTTTCTCAGGTGATGCACCCTAGAATCGGGCTCCCTTCTCCCTGGTTCCAGGTGCATCACCCAAGAACCGTAGCTGCCAAGTCAACGCAGCTCGGCAACTCCTGCATTGAGCGTCTGCCCCCTGGTTGTCAGTGCATATCATAGCTACCGGTCGGCTGGTCGCTTAGGCTTTTATATATAGAGATAATCTTAAAACTATTTACTAAATTTAGAAATAGAAACTTATCCATATCATTTCTTCCCACCATGTTCTTCCTACTTTCCCTCACTTTGGCCTCTACCATGTCAAGTTTGTTTTCTTTTGCCTTTGTATTCATCTCTGACAACCGATTTCTATCTTTATGTGTTGTTTCACTTTAATCCCTATCTGTTGGCATATATGATCCTTATTATTTTCATCCAGATATACTAAAACCAGAACTCTTTCACACCTACAAAAGATTGACTTAAAAAATAAATGCAACTATTTAATAATATCTACTGGATATCTTTTCAGTTAAACCTGGGAACAGTTGGGTTTTATCGGACGCAGTACAGCTCGGCCATGCTGGAAAGTTTATTACCAGGCATTCGTGACCTTTCTCTGCCCCCTGTGGATCGACTTGGATTACAGAATGACCTCTTCTCCTTGGTGAGCCTTTCTCACGTAGTATGATGGATTTTGTTGATTAAAGGATTTTGTTTTTCCTGGAGTGTCTAACTGAAACATAATTAGAAGAATATAGTTCTTCTTGAAGGTTGAATGCCTTTGGGATTAGAGCAAATGACTAATTATTAACTAACATGACAAAATTGAATCTATATAATTTACCAGAAACAAATCCCATTTCACTATTCTTAAGTCAGCTTTTTACAACTGTACTTAAACTAGCCTTTGTAACGCAGAAATTATTTTCAATAGAAATAGGTAAGAGCCTTGAAGAAATTTCCCTACTAATGTGATTTAAAAAAATACTTAGTTGATTCAGAGTGATTTCTATTTTTCTAAAGTAGTGGTTGTACTTTGCTGGGAAAGTCTAGAATTTTTTTAAAACTCTATAATAGCCCATTAGCTTTAGAATTATATTTATATTTGGCTTTGTTCCAGAAAAGATTTAAAGCAGCATTAGTAGTGCTATTTTTATGTCTCCAACATAGGTTAGATAATTTCTAGGTGTCTTTGACTGTAATAAAATTGTCAGATTCATCCTAGTGTTCCTTTAAGTTGGACTTGAAGTTTTCCCTCCCCTCTGCAGTAACTGGTTTTGGATTCCTCCTTTGTATAAACACAGATTAGCATTGATGCACAAAACCTCACATCTGCTGATCTCATTGCTGAGAGAGACCTGTCCCAGGAGAGTGGTGTGTTTGTGCAGTTGGCTGTTGTAACAGAAGTTCTTTTTCCTAACTCTCTTAGCTAATTCTGAAAGGACTCTGAATTTGCAGTGCCTTCCAGTATGTGTTCTTTTAGAAATGAGTAAAGGACAAGCTAAAGTTGACACAGTTTGCAGGTCCAGTTAGTTTTGAAAGAGCCTCTGTCAAAAACCAAAGCCCCAACTATTTTTGTAACTTTTCTAAACGTATGAAAATTTTCAAAAGAAAAACAAAGCCAAGACCCCTAAAATAGAATAGAAATAAGGAAATTAACTGTTTTCTGTCTTTATTTATTTTTTCATTCTCTCCAAACTGGTAGAATTTTAGCATATTTTAAAGTGGCTCTTTATTAAATAGCAAAAAAATAAATAAGGAATGTTATCATATAGGATTTTTATTTTATAAAAGTCTAGTGTTCCAAGCGTATGTAGTCTCATTTCCTTTAAAGCAAAGAGATGACTAACTAGCAGTAGTTAATGCCAAAAATGCATGCTTGTGTTTTTTGTTTTGTTTTTGTTTGAAGACTAGATTAATTTATGTTTTTTCCTATCCCAGGCTCGAGCTGGAATCATTAGCACTGTAGAGGTTCTAAAAGTCATGGAGGCTTTTGTGAATGAGCCCAATTATACTGTATGGAGCGACCTGAGCTGTAACCTGGGGATTCTCTCAACTCTCTTGTCCCACACAGACTTCTATGAGGAAATCCAGGAGTTTGTGAAAGATGTCTTTTCACCTATAGGGGAGAGACTGGGCTGGGACCCCAAACCTGGAGAAGGTAATGGATGTACTGAATGGAGAAATAATTGATCGGAAATTGTTTCTTTTTTACTTATCTGTGGTTAACAATGGCAGTAGCCTCATCTTGGTATCTGCTAGATGTTATTATGTATTCAGCTAGCCAGAAATTAAGACTTGGGTCTTTTAAGCCTAGTTGTGAAGTTACATGGGTCACTAACATAAAAACAGTGGTGGTTATATTATGTGTACTCATTGCTAAATATGATTTGTGCATAAGCAAATGGTGGAAATAAAAGTCTTTTATAAAGAATTCCAAAAGCCTATTTATAGTCAAGAAAAGCTATAGGGAATTTTGGATTATTTTATTTATTATTATCATAAATACCAGGTACCTTATATACAACTTGTAAAGACACAGGTGCCAGTTTTTTTGTATGTGTGTGTATTCATCTTTACCTGAGGATATTTTTTCCATTGTTTTTTGTTGTTGTTGTTGTTTTTAAGAGAGTAGAAGGGAAGGGGAGAAACAGAGAGAAACATGGACGTGAGAGAGACACATCAATTGGTTGCCTCCCGCACACGCCTTGACCGTGGCAGGGATTAAGCCTGCAACCAAGGTACATGCCCTTGACTGTAATCAAACCCAAGACCCTTCAGTCCACAGGCCGACACTCTAACCATGGAGCCAAACTGGCCAGGGCAGTGTCAGTTTTCTGAATTAGAGAAGTTATTTGGCCTTCTATGTATGTTCTCTCCTCTGTGAGAGAATGTTGACAATGGTGACTTCAGGGCTTTAAATATAATTATTTTCTACCATCTGCTAATAACTAAAGGTGGTATTTCCTCCTGACCAGTCTTGTTCTGGGAGGCAAACACTATTCTGACTTCTTCAATGCTATATTAATATTGTCTCTTCTAGAACTTTATGTAAATGAAATCATTATATATATACTCTGTTCTTATATCTGGCTTCTGTCACTCAGTATGATGTTCTTGTCACTTACTATGATCCAGGTTGTTCATTCCTTTTTATTGCTTAGGAGTATTTCATTGTGTGAATATACCACAACTTTATTTGGCCACTGTACTGTTGCAAATCCATCAGATTTGTATTAATTCTTAAAAAAAATATAACCTGCCGAAACCGGTTTGGCTCAGTGGATAGAGCGTCAGCCTGCGGACTGAAAGGTCCCAGGTTCGATTCCGGTCAAGGGCATGTACCTTGGTTGCGGGCACATCCCCAGTGGCAGATGTGCAGGAAGCAGCTGATCGATGTTTCTAACTCTCTATCTCTGTCCCTTCCTCTCTGTAAAAAATCAATAAAATATATTTAAAAAAAAAATATATATATATATATATATATAACCAATATACCATAAAATGCACCCTTCAAAGTATACAGTTCAGTGGTTTTTAGTATGTTCACAAGGTTGCACAACCATTGCTATCATCTAATTCCAGAGCAATTTCTTTAACCTCATAAGAAACTCCATAACAATTGCCCATCATTTTCCATTCTCTGGCAACCCCAGTCTCAGGCAACCACTAATGTGCTTTCTATCTCATGGATTTGCCTAATCTGTACATTTTACATAAATGAAGTCATGCCATTTGTGGCCTTTTGTGTCTAGCTCAGCCGTGGGCAAACTACTGCCCCGGATCCCGCCCATTTGAAATGAATAAAACTAAAAAAAAAAAAAGACCGTACCCTTTTATGTAATGATATTTACTTTGAATTTATATTAGTTCACACAAACACTCCATCCATGCTTTTGTTCTGGCCCTCCGGTCCAGTTTAAGAACCCATTGTGGCCCTCAAGTCAAAAAGTTTGCCCACCCCTGGTCTAGCTTCTTTCACTTAGCATGTTTTCAAGGTTCATCCATGCTTCATATATCACTTCATCCCTTTTTATACTTGAAATAATATTTCATTATATGGATATACAGTACCACATTTTGTTTGTCTATTCATCAGTTGATAGGTGTTTGGATTATTTCCACTTTTTTACTATTATGACTGCTGCTATGAACATTTGTATACAAGTTTTTGTGTGGACATATGCTTTCATTTCTCTTGGGTATATACTTAAGAGTGGAATTGCTGGGACATATGGTAACTCTATGTTTAACCTTTTGAGTAATTGCAAGACTGTTTTTCAGAGTGGCCACACTATTTTACATTCCCACCAGCAATGTATGAGGATTCTAATTTCCCCATGTCCTTGTCAACTTTTGTTATTATCTGTCTTTTTTATTCTAGCCATCCTATTGGGTGTGAAGTGGTACCTCATTGTGGTTTTGATTTGCATTTACCTAATGATCAATGATGTTGAGCATCTTCTATGTGCTTTTTAACCATTTGTATATCTTTGGAGTAATAAATCTGTCAAATTTTATTTTTAAAGTCTAAATTTTAAATTTTTTTTAATATATATTTTATTGATTTTTTACAGAGAGGAAGGGAGAGGGACAGAGAGTTAGAAACATCGACGAGAGAGAAACATCGATCAGCTGCCTCCTGCACACTCCCCACTGGGAATGTGCCCGCAACCAAGGCACATGCCCTTGACCGGAATCGAACCTGGGACCCTTCAGTCCGCAGGCTGACGCTCTAGCCACTGAGCCAAACCGGTTAGGGCTAAATTTTTAATTTCTTATATGCAGTATATTAGTACTGTATGTGGCCTTTCCCTGAATCTTGGGTTAAAATTGCATGATCTAAGCCTCTTCTTTCACACATAATCCTTAGTTGTGTAATTACCTAGACGGAGTGAACATTTAGTAAATTTAGATAGCTGGCATTTGTGAATATAGACAAAGTTAGCAATTTATTTGCTTGTCTGGTCTGTTTAGCACTTCATTTCACTCAATATGATTTGATCAATTTAAACCAAGTGCTCTTTCAAGTACTAAGGTTATTGATTCTGTTATTCAAGACTGTAGATATGATATAACACAATTATAAGATATCTAGGTGGCATATTTGTATAAATAGGCTTTTTAGGTAATTCTTTGTCTCTTTTACTTCTCAATCAGGTCATCTAGATGCACTCCTGAGGGGCTTGGTCCTGGGCAAACTAGGAAAAGCAGGACATAAGGCAACATTAGAAGAAGCTCGTCGTCGGTTTAAGGACCATGTGGAAGGGAAACAGATTCTCTCCGCCGATCTGAGGAGTCCTGTAGGTTTTCATAATGAATTACTTTAATTTCTAGGTAACTGCATCATTCTTTGAAGTGTGGAACATATTTAATAGTAACTAAAAATGACCTAAGTACTGACCTGCAAATCATGTCTGACCCTGTTTTAATATGTTCTATTTAAGTGATTTGTAGTCAGCTTCTCATTTGTTTCAAATTTCTCAGTCTGCACTGTGGTGCTGAACGGTGATTATCAAAGCACATTCCCCTGAGAAAGCTGTTGTGCTCTGCTGTTACTTACTACATGCCATCTGCCTTTCTGATTCATGTGGGCTCTTAGCTCCTTGCCACAATTTGTATGTAACATCAACACATGGCTATTTACAATTTTTTTTTTACTAGCTTTCTGTCTTTTCTTAGCTTTAGAATATTTGGAAGAGATATATTTGATTAGATGCCTTCTTTTTTGTTCCTATATTCTCTTGTAGGTCTATCTGACTGTTTTGAAGCATGGTGATGGCACTACCTTAGACATTATGATAAAGGTGAGTAAATTTGGAAAGGGCTCCCATTTTCTGCTTTTGAACTTGGATTGACACAGCTAGTATGAACTTTATGTGGTTTTTCAAAAAAAAAGTCCCAGCAAAAGAAATATATACAGTTATGCATAATTGCAGACACCAAATATTAAGAAACTATGGGATCCTATATAATAAAAGGGTAATATGCAAATCGACCAAATGGCAGAACGACCGGTTGCTATGACGTGCACTGACCACCAGGGGAAGACACTCAACATAGAAGCTGGGCTGACAGATGGTGAGCACAGTGGTGGTGGTGGGAGCCTCTCCCACCTCCACAGCAGTGCTAAGGATGTCCGACTGATGGCTTAGGCCCACTTCCTGCACCCGAGGGCTCCCAGACTTCCAAAGGGTGCAGGCTGGGCTAAGGGACACAAACACACACACACACACACACACACACACACACCCCAGTGCACAAATGTCATGCACCCGGCCTCTGGTAAATATATAATGTCTGTTCATGTATACTACCAATATGATACAAAAAGTAAAACAATTTTTTACTTCTTTTTACTCACCAGTTTATGTATCTTAAATCTTAAGACTGAAATGTTCATTTATTTTGATTAACAAGTCAGGTTCTTAAAATTTTCCCCTTCATTGTAAACTTACTTGGGGTTCTGCCCATTTAAAACAAAAGGTTTGTTTCTGTGCTTAGAAAAGAAATAGATGATTGATCAGGTATCTCAAGGGTTTAAACTATGCCATTGCCTCTTATGAATGGACAGGAAATTAATTCACCTGACTGCATATCCTCTGTCGTTTCCCTAGGGTGGTTAGCATATAATTAAACTCTGGCTTAGAAAAAATATAGGCAAAACTTTCCATGTCCTTATAATGGCAGTGGCCTGTTTGAAAGTCCTAAAACTGTGGGACAGGTGATATCTCTAGTCCCTATCCATGCATTTATCTGTCTAAGAAATAACTTGACTATATTGGTTGCATTAGAGATGGAGGGAGCTGAGTCTTCTTATTACCATCAAGTAAAATGTGCATAATGTGCTAAATACTCAAATTATCTATCAGACCTATAACAGTCATGCATTGAAAGAGCCACACTTAGGGGGATGAACAGGATAGGAGTGTGATGTGCTTTAATACTTCACCTGTAATATATTAAGAATATTTACTGATCCCAAATGGATCAGAATTGCAAATCTAATTTCCAGTATTTTAGTTTTAAGCAAATCCTATTTATATGATTAGAATGTTCTGAAAAATATAAACTTGATTTGTTTAAGAAACTCCATCTCAAAATGTACTCCTTTAACTACCCATCTTGTGCAAGGTTTTCCTTCCTAATAATGTACAATTATATTTTGGGTTTACCTTTCAACTAAATGACATTAAGGTTCCTTCTCATTCTTAATAATCTGTGAGCCTGTACACTATAAATCATATATTTCTTTGCATATAAAATGAGATATTTATGGGTTTTGTCTATGCCATAAAGGGTATGAGACAAAATAGGGGTTCTAAAAATTTCATGACTGAAAATTGACACTTTCATGTCATGGCGTAATTTTAAGAATTTATACTGGTATGTGTATTTAACAAGAATTTGCATCTGTTTAACACAAGGGAACTCAATAATTCAGTTTTACTATGAAATAGCTCTCATATGAAGACAGAATCAGGTTGGTGTGTTGTTGTTTTTTAATGTGTTGATTTTAGAGAGAGAAAGGGGAAGAGAGGAAAAAAACACATCGATTTGTTGTTACACATATTTATGCATTCATTGGTTGTTTTGTGTTAGTGCCTCACTGGGGATCGAACCCGCAAGCAACCTTGGCTTATTGGGATGCTCTAACCAACTGAGCTACTCAGCCAGGGCCCAGAGTCAAAGTTCTTTAAAAAACAACAAAAAAACAGTTCATGAGAGATGTTTTTTGTTGGTAATTTAAGAATCATGAGGCAAGATAAAAATAACTTTAATTCAAAGTATATTTGAAATGGGGTGTTATGGTGCCATCTAGTGGACTAGTGTAACAGCTTCTCCTGGGGAGGGGGAAATGCTTTCTAAAAGCCCAAGTGCAGACATTGAGTACTAGAGCTGAAAAGGACCTTAGAAATCATCTGTCCACCCCGCTCATTTTACAGATGGGGAAACTGAGACCCGGAGAGGTTAAGGACTTAGTCAAGATCACACAGCTAGTTAGAGGCAAACTGGGACTAGAACCCAGATCACCTGACTTCCTATCTATTTTACCACACTGCTGCTCAAAAGAGTCCAAAGGAAAGGAAGAGGAAACTGGGAGCTGTGATGGGGTCTCCAGACACTGGTCAGTGTTAAATCTTTAGGGGGAAAAACGGTCAAGAGAGTCTATAAATTAAGTTGTCTACGAGAAGTATTTCATATACCTTTATAGCCCTAATTTTTAAAAATATATAATAACATTTTGTTTCTGATTATGGAAGAAGATTTTGTATATTAACTATGAAAGAGTAGACACTAGAAAAATAGAAAGAAAAAATAAAACTTACCTGTAATTTTAAAATATCAGATCACAAAAATAGCAGGTGTAACATGATCTTATTCCTGATTTGGTACTGTACGTATAGTAGTATTTTGATTTTTTCTTTGTACTTCTCTATTTTCTTAATATTCTGCATTCAATATGTGCTGCTGCTTGCAGTCTAAAAATGTTATGATGCAGATTCTCACTGGTTAGAAACCATTATTTATTAATGTTAACATTTTGATTGGTTTTCAGGGGTTTCTTTTCCCTTCACATTAAACTTTTAAAAATTAAGAATAATTTTGCTTTATCTCTCTCCTTTTTCCATTTAATGTATCAAGAACATGTTTATGTCATCAAACATTCTTAAAATGTTATTTTCAATAATGCATTTTATATATTTTTTACTGTTCTATATTAAATTGATGATCATCAGTGGTATTAGTAGTGACTAGTTTGTTCATATAACATAGAACATTAGTCAGACATCTATGGTGTAAAGAGTTTGGCCATGAAGTGTTTACCCCTTAGATCTTGATGTAAACTGCTCAGAACTGAGGAGAAGCCATTCATATAGTGAGCACTTATATATAGTGACTTACGAAAATGGCATGAGAAATTTAGTGCCAAACATCTTAAAAGGTATTCTTTTGTTAATTTTATGCCCTGCAATCTTAGCCAGTGAGAATCTAGAGCAAAAGTTGCACCATATTGGGGAAGAAGCTCATATAAGCATATGCATAACTTTCAAGGGAGATTTAACTATCTCTATCTTTATTTTTTCATTATAGCTTCACAAGCAAGCAGATATGCAGGAAGAGAAAAACCGAATTGAAAGAGTCCTTGGGGCTACTCTTTCACCTGAATTGATTCAAAAAGTCCTCACGTTTGCACTTTCGGTAAGTTACAATGAAAACTGCTTTTAGAGGGAATTGTTACCCACTGATCTGTAGCATGTGTCTTTGATCCAGTGTCTTCTTGATTTGCCTTAACCATAGAGTAAGGCTTCCTTTTAGTGTAGGAAAACTGGAATGAGTTTGTTACTGACCTCTATATCTCCCTCTAGTGGTGAGAATCCAAATAGTTGGGAGAGGAAAGAAACTGGAAAGCTGCCTGTCTCTTCCCTTTTTTACCCTGTGGAAGCCCTAGCAAGTATTTCTTTTCTTTTCTTTTTTTTTTTTTTTAATATATTTTATTGATTTTTTACAGAGAGGAAGGGAGAGAGATAGAGAGTCAGAAACATCGATGAGAGAGAAACACTGATCAGCTGCCTCCTGCACATCCCCCACTGGAGATGTGCCCGCAACCCAGGTACATGCCCTTGACCGGAATCGAACCTGGGGCCCTTCAGTCCGCAGGCCGGCGCTCTATCCACTGAGCCAAACCGGTTTCGGCTAGCAAGTATTTCTTGAGCTACCCGTTTGTTTGTACCTGTCTCAATGCCTTATTATCAGTTTGGCTGATCTTTAGGTTAAATTCCTTTTTGTTGGAAGCTTCAGGTGCCAGTTATTGCTAAAACAGGGAACATTATCTTTAAGCGATTACTTGGGTTCCTCAACATTTGCTCTTTCTGGTACTAGAAGATGCTTAGGTTACAGTAGACTTTTAGTTCTCTTTCTATTTTTAGGAAGAGGTACGTCCACAGGATACTGTATCAGTAATTGGTGGAGTGGCTGGAGGCAGCAAACATGGAAGGAAGGCTGCTTGGAAATTTATAAAGGACAACTGGGAAGAACTTTATAATCGATACCAGGGAGGATTCTTAATATCCAGACTAATAAAGGTATGTGAAGATATTTATTTTGAGTAGCTTGCTTATCATGGATGTTATTGAGAGATAACCATGATTCACTAGACCCATAGATTATGGTCTTTGCTCTTTAAGAGTTTCCTTAGTTATTAGTCTTATTAAAGGGCATCTCCATCATCCATCCTGCACCCTCCAGAATAAACTGAAGTAGGGAGAGAATAGAATGGGTTTTTTTTTAGTTGGTTCCAAGCCTCTTTTAGTTGCACTTACTATTTAAACCATTGTGTGTGTTTTTTTCAGCTATCAGTTGAGGGATTTGCAGTTGATAAAATGGCTGGAGAGGTTAAGGTAAGGAAAATACTGTTAACTTTTCACTTCTCAATCTATTAAATAAAAACACTAACCAAACTATAATCATAGTATGTAGGGGTAATGAATGTTAGTATCTCCTTTTATTGCTTAGAGAAAGACAGCTTAGGTTGATTCTTTAATGCCTGAAGAATTTAGGGTTGGAATCAACTTTGAGGGAGTTGAAATATGGTTGAAAGAATATGGAACTTGGAGGCAGTTGACCTGGGTGTAAAACTCTGCTCTGCTCTGTTAGCTATTCAACATCAAGCAAGTTTTTTAACCCCTATGAGCCTGTCTCCTCATCTGTAAAATGGGGTGATAAGATTATTATTTAGATTAAGTATCACAGTGGGGCTGGAACAGAGTAGGTCTGTCATGTTCACTTTTTCCCTTTTTAAAAAAAGTTTTTTTTATTGATTTCAGAAAGGAAGAGAGATATAGAAACATCAATGATGAGAAGAGAGAGAATCATTGATTGGCTACCTTCTGCACACCCCCTACTGGGGATTGAGCTCATAACTGGGGCATGTGCCCTTGACCAGAATCGAACCCGGGACCCTTCAGTCTGCAGGTCGACACTTTATCCACTGAGCCAAACTGGCTAAGGCAGCTTTTTCCCTTTCTAATAACCTATGTAGGTGACTCTGTAGGAACTCCTCTTAGCCTTTAAAATGTTGACAATCAGTATAGTGATAAAGTTTGGCATTTAGGGGAGAAATCTACACTGATTAGGAAAATGTTACCTTTAAGCCTTCCATTGCTTTTAATTGTGAAGTATTTTTAAAGTGTCACTTTCACCTTCAACATTTGAAGGCAAGGGGGTTATCTGGTATGGATTTGGAAGGTAATGTTTGGTTCACTCTGTGAGCCATTGTTAAAAACTTTTAAGATCTTGAGAAAACAGTGAAAGACTTGATGTCTGCCTTCATTTAGTATTGTGCATTGTATTAAGTGAACAATTCAGGTAAGTACTCTGAAGGAGAAATACACATAATGTGTTTGGAGGGGAAGGCAGTGGCCAATTTAAGTCTATAAGGTAGGTAGAGGCCAGACCGTGGAGGACCTTGTAGGCCATATTAAAATGTTCCTGAGAATTACCCAGGGTGTGGCTCAGTGGTTGGTCATTAACCCATGCACCAAGAGGTTGCTGGTTCAATTCATGGTCGGGGTACATGCCCAGGTTTCAGTCTTGATCCCACCCAGTACAGGGCATGCAGGAGGCAGACAATCAATGTTGATGTTTCTCTCTCATTGATGTTTGTATCTCTCCCTCTCCCTTTCTCTCTCTCTAAAGTCAATAAAAACATATTTAAAAAATTAATGGAAAGCCTTTGAATGGCTTTAAAAAAAAAAGGAGAGTGACTTGCCCAGCTGGGTGTGGCTCAGCGGTTGAGCGTCGACCCAGGAACCAAGAGGTCACAGGTTTTATTCCTGGTCAGGGCATATACCCGTGTTGCAGGCTCAATCCCCAGTAGAGGGTATGCAGGAGGCAACCGACCAATGTTTCTCTCTCATCATTAATGTTTCCATCTCTCTCCCTCTCTCATTTCCTCTCTAAAATCAATAAAAATATATTCATCATTGATGTTTCTATATTTCTCCCCCTCTCCCTTCCTCTCTCTAAAATTAATTAAAAAATAAATATAAACCAGTTTAGAAAAAGAAAAAAGGAGGACCTGATCTGGTTTGTATTTTTAAAATCTCAGGCTGGCTGCAATAGTTTGAAAGAGAGAAGAGAAGATGTTGGGAAGCTAACTCTCCAAGCAAGAATGATATAGTAGCTTGGAGGAGGTGAAGTAATGAAAGAGATTCAGGGGACTGATTTTGTTAACCTACCTACCTACCTTCCTTCCTTCCTTCCTTCCTTCCTTCCTTCCTTCCTTCCTCCCTCCCTCCCTCCCTTCCTTCCTTCCTTTCCTTATTTATTTTTTATTGGTTTCAGAGAGAAGGGAGAGGTACAGAGAGATAGATACATCAATGATGAGAGGGAATCATTGATTGGCTGCCTCCTGCACACTCCCCCACTGGGGACCAAGCTCGCAACCCGGGTATGTGCCCTTGATCGGAATCGAACCTGGGACCCTTCAGTCCGCAGGCCAATGCTCCATCCACTGAGCCAAACCAGTTAGGGCTGTTAATCTTTAATTCAACAAATATTTACTGAATGGCTTCTCTGTGTTGTGAACCTATCTGGGGGCAGAGAGAGTTGCAGATAATTCCCAGGTTTCTCTTGTGTAAATGGTGGTGCTGTAATAAGAGGAAGTCTAGCATCTTACTCAGGCCCTAAGAATCGAACCATGATAAGGAGACTTGGGGGAGGGGCCATTGTCATCTATATAAATAAGGTTAGTGATTTCTAAAAGGTCTAGACTTAATCTGATGAATTAGTCATTCTCTCTAGTTCAAAGGGAAGACCCCATCCTTTTGCTGGTTGGTATTTAAGAGTTGTTTTGTTTTCAGTGAAACCAGGTAGACTTCATTAGAAAATTAATTCAATCTTGACTCAATAAGCATTATAATAAATTATAATAAAATAGTTTTATTGTGTGAAAAATGTGAGTCAATGGAGTATTAAATTATTAGGGTATAGCAGCAATATAAGTTTCTTGGTTTTATCCCTTACAAATCTTTATCTGAAGCAGCCAAAATATGTTGAGTCCTTCAGTACTCTGTGACAACTGTTTATATGCATTGTCTCTTTAATCTTCTGGAGTAAATATTTTCTCATAGATGAGAAGACAGACTTAGAGCAGTTAATTTACTCACTCATAGACTAGTACACGATCAAGTCTAGAATCAAGTTTCAAGCCTGATTCCAAAGCCTAGAGTAACCACTAGACAGTGAGTCTAAATCTAAAGAAAGGTTATAAGGCCTGGCCGGCATGGCTCAGTGGTTGAGCAGAGCATCGACCTATGAATCAGGAGGTCACAGTTCAATTCCCAGTCGGGGCACATGCCCGGGGTTGTGGACTTGATCCCCAGCGAGGGGTGTGCAGGAGGCAGCTGATCAGTGGTTCTCTCTCACTGATGTTTCTATCTCTCCCTCTCCTTTCCTCTCTGAAATAAAAATATATTTTTTTAAAAAAAGAAAGGTTGGCCCTAGCTGGTTTGGCTCAATGGATAGTGTCCACCTGTGGACTGAAGAGTCCCAGGTTCGATTCCTGTCTAGGGCACATGCCTGGTTGCAGGCTGGATCCTGCAGGAGGCAGCCAATCGATGATTCTCTCTCCCTCTCCCTTCCTCTCTGATGTCAATAAAAATATACTATTAACTTTTTATTAGGTTTTAAGCATATAATACTTAAGGGAGAATTCCTATAGGTAGGTCCAAGAAGCTGCTTGTTTCTTTTAGTCTGGGGATGGCAGTGATAAATTGTCATGAGTGAAGGTTATGATTCCTTTACAGACGAGCAGGTGTTTTTTCAGGACCCCTTACTATTGCTAGTAATAATCCTACATTCTGGGTTGTTTTATACCAGGCTTTCTTCGAGAGTCACCCAGCTCCTTCAGCTGAGCGTACCATCCAGCAGTGTTGTGAAAATATCCTGCTGAATGCTGCGTGGCTAAAGCGAGATGCTGAGAGCATCCACCAGTACCTCCTTCAGCGAAAGGCCTCACCACCCACAGTGTGAAGCCTGAGCACGCTGCCACTACGGTTCTGCTGCTTCGCTGCCGGGATAAGGTGGAGCTACCGAACAGCTGATTCATATACCAAGAATTTGGAGTCTTCTTTCAAACCAGTGGGGGTTGGACAATGAATGTAGTTAACTGGTTCCTGCTCACACTCCAGAATTAAGTTCTATTGAAAAAGGAAAATCAGCAATTCAGCAAAAAAAAAAAAAAAAAAAAAGAATAAAAAATAAAACTGTAAATATGATAGTAATAAAATAGAGCATAATGAAACTGTGAAACTTCCTGAAGCCTTGTCAAGTGGTTAAAAGTATTTAACACTCTCCTGTTAATGACAGATGTTCTGTTTTTATAACCTACCAAAAGGAAACTAGAGGCTTCTGGGCGAAGAGGATATTTGTGAAGTGGGTTCTGCAAGCAGCCTACAAGCCAAGGGTAGTGTCCATTGCGGAATGGTTAAACATGAAAGACTGATAGCTGGTATAATATAGAGTCTGTGCATAATTCCAAGTGGGTTCTTGGGGGTTTTGGGGGGTATTTTTGGCATGGGGACTGATCAGGAGACATATTTTCCTGCATAACTCAATCCAATCCAAGGATTGTAGTTTTCCTCCTTGCCTTCCCTTCTGTGTGACCCCTTGGCAAAAAAAGAAAAAAAGAAGAAGAAAAAGAAGGTTAAAAAAAACACTTATCCTGGTCTGGGTTTTTCCTCCCCTTAGTTCCACCCCCAGCACCCACCCCCGGTGTCCTTCTTAGAGATAACGAAATAATAAGGAAACATCTTTTATAGCCACATTAAATAAGAGAAACTGATATACATTATTTTTTCTTTCCTTTTTAGGATCACTTTTAAGAACCCTGAAAGGCATATAGGTGAGACTATAGAAATGAAAGGCTTTCAGCGAGGCCTTTCTGAAGGAGTTATTCTGCTGAAAATGGTCTTAGTTGTCTTGTAGGCCAACTGTCAGGCCTCTTATTGACAGTATCCGCACTGGCTTCTCCGGGTTCATTGGGGGCATGTAAGAAGCCAGTGGTCACTGCTGCAGGCCTATTTATTAGTGGTAACTGGTTAAAAGGAGCAACAAAGACTATACGCCTGTGGTGTGCCACTCTCTGCTTCAACAGTGCACCCTACTGACAAGCCTCACCTATCTAATCCAGTGCGTTTTAACTCTACATCTCATTCCTGTCTGTCCCTACAATTTTTCTTTTCTTTTTACCCACTTTTCCTTTTATTTTTTCTTTAAAAATATTTTTGTGTTATTAACAGAAATTCATATTTGGTGTGGCTTAACTGTATTTCAGAAGGTCATCAGATTGTGAGACTGCTTCCTTGAAACATTTTTGTGCTATTGTTTTAAAAAAATAATAATTAAAAAACAGTTGGCGTTAATAAAAATGTCAATGTGAAACGGATGTCATGATTTATTTATTTTATCTATTTGATTAGAAACTAAAAAGTTTCCTATCATTCAGCAGGATTGTAAGTTTCACTACCATTGGATTTTTTTGAGTCTATAAGAAAATCTAGTTCCTGAATTCCTAATGAATAGTACCTAAACAGAAAAATCCTAAGATTCCTTCTTAATTAGTTCTGAATTCTCAAAAATCTCTTAGAGCTCATTAGAGTCAGCATTCATGAGTTGAGACCTTTATTAAGGCTTCCTTATACAGGAGCCAAGCTCAGGGCTGTTCTGTGGACTCTAGGCATGTGCTTAAGGAAGCTGCAAAACAGGTTCACAAAAGACTGAGAAGAATTCCGCTTTAATAAAATAACTCAATTTTACGTCAGAAATTCTGGAAAATCTCTCTCCTCCCCACCACCCTCTCTCCCCACTCTTTCTCCCTTCTCTTTCTTTCCCCTCTCTTTTCTTTCTCCCCTAAAAAAAAAAAAAGAAGAATAAAAAGAATTCTGGAAAGAAAATATTTTTGTCTCAGCATACATGTAAGCTTTGTACAGTGTAACAGTTCAGTTTGAATTGTGTTGGGAGAGGTTGTGCTGGACGTCTTCCATTTGCCCTTCAGCCAGGAGTTGTTGACCCTTGTGTGTGGCATTAACAAGCCCCTTTGCCCTCTCACTCAGGTTGTGTTGATGCAATTAGTAAACCCTCAGATGATCAAAAGGCCTGAGAAAAGGATGGTCAGGAAATCTATTCTGGCTTCCTCATTGCCAGGTCACATGGGCTAAGTCCCTCTACCAAAGACCGTGACCCTATTACACAGCCCTCTCTAGCTTTTAGCTCCTCCTCTCTGCCCCTTCAAACCCAGGGACATAAAGGACAACTCCTTAACCAGCTCTGGATTATTCCATCATTCGTTGTTGGTTTCCCTGAACGCTGCCCATGTCTTTGTAAATAGTCCCTTTATTAAACCCTCCTCAAGTTATCCAGTTTGAGTGTGTTCTCTGTTTTCAACTAATATTTTGACTGATTTGGACACCAGAGTCCTGATTTTTAAAGGTCTTGATTTAAGCTTTTTTGTGTCAGGTGTTTTAATTTATTATTAGTCTTCCAAATAGCTCCCTATCATAGGTAATATATTCATTTCACAGATAAAAAAGCAGGCTTAGAAAAATTAGACAAAGTAGTTATTTTGCACATAACATTCAGAACCAGTGGTTAACCCAAGCTTGACAGTGTCCAAAACCTGTGTTCTTCCAGCTAGTTGTCATGCTTCCACAGTTAGAAGATCATATAGTCAGACTCTACCCAGGCAATAGCTTTAAGATATTTAACGATTTTCCTTTTCCCTAATATTTCTTGGTTTACACTTTAGTGGAAATCAGAACGTTGGAAAGACGAATGTGTTGATCCTCCCTGTGGAGAATTTTATTTATTTACTAGAGGCCTGATGCACGAAATTCGTGCGAGAGTAGGCCTTCCCCCAGCTGCCGGCACCAGCTTCCCTGTGGCACCCAGGACCCTGGCTTCCTTCGCAGTCCCGGCTTCGTCCAAAGGACATCCAATCTAATCAGCATATTATGCTTTTATTATTATAGATTTTAAAAATTTAATTGGGGTGACCTTAGTCTATATTAGCAGTTCTGAACCTGTGGGTCGCGACCCCTTTGGGGGTCGAACGACCCTTTCACAGGGGTCACCTAAGACCATCGGAAAACATATATAATTACATATTGTTTTTGTGATTAATCACTATGCTTTAATTATGTTCAATTTGTAACAATGAAATTGGGGGTCACCACAACATGAGGAACTGTATTAAAGGGTTGCGGCATTAGGAAGGTTGAGAACCACTGGTCTACGTGAACATATAGGTTACATGTGTGGGTTACTAATTTACAAAATCTGTATACAGGACCATGTGCCCACCATCCTGTGAAGCAATAAAGCCTTTTGGGAACAGCAGGCAATGGTGAGTGAATTTTTTTTTTAATATATTTGTATTGATTTCAGAGAGGAAGGGAGAGGGAGAGAGAGAGAAACATCAATGATGAGAATCATTGATCAGCTGCCTCCTGCATGCCCCCTACTGGGGATCGAGCCTGCAACCCAGACATGTGCCCTTGACCAGAGTCGAACCCTGGACCCTTCAGTCTGCAGGCCAACGCTATCCACTGGGCCAAAACAGCTAAGGCAGTGGGTGAATACTTAACTTGCAATTTCTAAGTATGGGTTTCAGGGAGTAAGGAACCCCTTGAAATTATTTGTAAAGAATGTATCTTTCTGCCCTAGCCGGTTTTGCTCAGTGGATAGAGTGTCAGCCTAAGGACTGAAGTGTCCAGGGTACAATTCTGGGCAAGGGCACATGCGCAGGTTGCAGGCTTGATCCCCAATAGGGGGTGTGCAGAAGGCAGCCTATCAATGATTCTCATCATTGATGTTTCTCTCTCTCTCCCTCTCCTTCTCTCCCCCTTCCTCTCTGAAATCAATAAAAAAATATATTAATAAAAAAAAGAATGTATCTTTCTGTAGTATGCAATTTGGGGGTTATAAGAGTTCTACAGCTTTAAATAAATCCTTTCTATTCTATTACCCAAAAAGGTCCTAGAATGTTATGAGAAAGAGTTGGAGCCACATTTGTAGGGTTAGTGATTTTTCTTCTCAGCAAATCATAAAAAGAAGCACTTGGTAATATATTTATCCCGCTGTATCTATACTTAGAGACAGCATCATTTTTGACTGAATAACAACACCTGATGAGAATTGAATCTCCTCTCACTATATTAGTTTTAGGACCTCAGAGTTGTTTTAGTTTTGTTTTTTATAAAACTATCTTTTGGACAGTGCAAAATACCCAATCAAGATGGACTATGCCTTCTTGTACCAACCCTGATACATGCAAAGTGGTCAAGGTGTTTGGGTTCAAATGCAAGAGTAAAAGACAGGAGAACCTAATGTTAATAAAACACTGAGCCAAACAACGGCTTTCCCTGGGAAACCAAATCAAAGGATTGGTGGTCCTATCTGAACGTTTGATGGCAAACTTGATTGATGGTAGTGTAGGAAGGAAAGTCAGTTCGGTTGTTACTCACGTTTGTAAAGCTCTGATTGCTCCTGTGATTCTATTGCTGGTATCTGTCAGCTGTAGCTTTCATTATTGGACTCCTGGTTCCAACACTGGGGTGAAATTAGCAACAGGGAAAGAACATAGCTTACTACCATAATCTGGGCTTTCTTGAGAAAGTTGCCAGCAGCTGACAGCAGACATGCTATATACCAGTTAAGATGACAACTGGGAAGAAAAAAATCATAAATCTTGCTATGGTTTAGCCGACCACTTGAGACATCCGCTTTCTCCCCAACCCCAAGCCCAACCTTAACCTTTATTATCAATTTGACAAATTGTGTAGGTATATTGCATTACACTGCAATTTCAACCCAGTCTAAGTATTTGGGGACTTGTATTATATATACTAATATTATGGATATTCTAAAAAAGTTAAGGAGAAGAAAACCATATACTGAACGGCTGATGGTTTGATGGGAGAAGTCTCAAAACAAGAACATTGAATACAAGATAATGGAGAGGAGAGAAACAGTTTATAAAAAGTATAAAACATTTAAAAATTTTAGATGAATGAGATTATTGCTTTTCTAATAGGTCAGTTCCTTCTTTTATCAATGGAGCACTTGAATGTTAGGAAGATGTAAAGGGGTGTTGAAGATGAAGTTAATGCTGTTGCCTTTATAAGTGTAAAGAAGTGTCTCCTGCCCTAGCCGGTTTGGCTCAGTGGATAGAGTGTCGGCCTGCGGATTGAAAGGTCCCGGGTTCGATTCTGGCCAAGGGCACATGCCCGGGTTGCGGGCTTGATCCCCAGTAGGGGCTGTGCAGAATGCAGCCAATCAATGATTCTCTCTCATCATTGATGTGTCTATCTCTTCCTCCCTCTCCCTTCCTCTCTTAAATCAATCAATCAATATATATATTTTTTAAATAAGAAGTGTCTCCTTTCACTTCATTCTTAAAACAGTAACAGAGTACATAGACCATCTCCACTGGATAGACACCAAAGTAGTACATAATTCATGTAAATCTCTTGGCTTCCAAATCTGGTCTTCTCTCCCTGCCCCTGTTGACACTCTTGTTTCTTATTCCCAGCAAATGAAAGGTTTTAGACCTGTGTGTCCAAATACAGTATATATATTATAGCCATATGCAGCTATTTAAGTTTAAATTAAACTTTAACAAGTTCCTTAGTTGCATTAGCCACATTTCAAATACTCGGGAGCCACATATGGCCAGTGGCTACTATGGTATATTGGGCAGCACAGATACAGGTCATATCCATCACTGAAATTCTATTGGACCACCCTGTTCAAGTGTATTTTTTTGTGTATAATAGAAAATTGTTACATGTTTTCTCTACCAACCTCATTGTAATTTGCTACTCATCCAAGAACACTATCACTAACTCCAATCTACTTTAAATTTTATTTCTGTTCACAAGTATAATTCACATTCATTTTCCAAATTTTGAAGGAAAAACACAAACATAGAAAGTAACTATCCCTTCTTATAACGCCACCCCCAAAGACAGGCATGGTTAACTGATAAGTTTGGGGCAAGTTCTTCCAGTTACATTTTTATACTCAGTTTATGCATTCAATTATTTTAATAATGAAGATAGGCTGTGGCCTCTCTGCTTATTCCCCTTTGTAACCAGCACAACACATTTCAGCTTTGCCTCATGAAGCTAAGGGTGTGGGGCTCTGTCATGAAGCTAATCCCCAAGATGACTGAGAGCCACGTAACAGTTGGCAGATGTATTCCTTGAGACGCATGTCTTGTTGAGAATCATTGGTTGATGAAAGGTGCCCAGCCTGGCTGGTCACTGCTGCCTGATGTGAAATGCCTGTTTGGTGGGGTGCACGCATTCGAGGAATGTGGCCTTAAGCTCTCGGCTCAGTTGCAGTGGTTCGTGTAATGAATCCACTCAATGTTCTTTCCTCACAGAGATGTGAGCTGAGACTCTATTTGGAACATTTACAACCATATATGGCGTTGCCCGAGTGTTTAGCTACAGATTTTGGTTATTATCATCATTAACTGGATTTAGGAAGTGATATGGTGATGGATTTTCACAAAGACTTTGGTGAGAAGAGATGTAACTGGCTCGAAGGAAAAAAAAAAAAAAAGCACCCCTTTTCACAGATTGCAGCCTGCAGGGACTTCCGCTCGCTGCACTTGTTGAAACGAGGCCACCAATTCCTCCCCCTGGGCCCCACTTACCTGCTGAACGCCTGCCGTGCGAGCCTGAGCAACTGTGTCACTTCCACTCCTGCACTTGCACCATTAATTTGATGACTGAACCTCACTGCTTCAAAAAAAAAAAAAAAAGATCAATGTGCCAGCCATCAGTAAATGACCCAAACCAAGTGTGCACCAAGGTAGAAATAGTATGGACAGCTTTAAATGTTCCTGTCACCTGTGACTTGACCCACAAGACATGCGTCTCAAGGAATACATCTGCCAACTGTTACGTGGCTCTCAGTCATCTTTGGGGATTAGCTTCATGACAGAGCCCACACACTTAGCTTCATGAGGCAAAGCTGAAATGTGTTGTGCTGGTTACAAAGGGGAATAAGCAGAAAGGCCACAGCCTATCTTCATTATTAAAATAATTGAATGCATAAACTGAGTATAAAAATGTAACCGGAAGAACATGCCCCAAACTTATCGGTTAACCATGCCTGTCTTTGGGAGGTGGCTTTATAAGAAGGGATAGTTACTTTCTATGTTTGTGTCACATAGGATGCTGGACAAAGGTTCTCATTGCTATGTGAGCCTCACAGAGACAACAGAAGAGGTGAGCACACCAGCCTTTTCTGGTCGTTATCAAATGAAACACAGCTGCACTGTGCTCTAACCCGCAGTCTGCTGTGGGAGGCGTGCATTTTGGTCACTAATGGAAGGATTTGCTTACTGACTTATCAGGAGAAGCTTGTCTGAAAAGCTCCTCAGCATTATCTTGAGGGCACATTCCATGGTTATGGAATCCAGACAGCAGACCGTGGTTACAACAGCTTTCAGAGCAACAGGATATTGTACTAGGCACTGGAACTATCAAATAAGGCAGATTTGGCCCAGCCGGCATGGCTCAGTGGTTAAGCGTTGACCTGTGAACCAGAAAGTCATGGTTCAATTCCCGGTCAGGGCATATGCCTGGTTTGTGGTCTTGATCCCCAGTGTGGGGCATGCAGGAAGCAGCGGATCAGTGATTCTCTCTCATCATTGATGTTTCTCTCTCTCCTCCCTTCTCCCTTCCTCTCTGAAATCAATAAAACTGTTTTTTTAAATAAGGCAGATTTGGTCTCTGATGGTGAAGCTTACAATCCAGCAGGAACAAGAAATACTGAGTAGGTAGTTTTCAGTGTGATGCGTCTGCAATGGGACCAGCAGGGTGGTACAAGAGGATATTAGTAGGGAGTCCAACGTAGCCTGAATGTGCAGGAAAGGCTCCCATCAAGAAATGCTAAGTGAAGACCTGAAAGATTAGTGGTTGCTAGCCAAAGAGGAGATGGGAAGGTGGGCTAGGCAGAAGAAATGGCCTGTGCAATGGCCTGTGGATGGAAAGAACCTGCCCTGTTTAAGGAACCAAAAGAAATCCAGAATAGCTGGAACACAGACCAGTCTCGGGGAAGTGGTAAAAGAGGGATCTGGAGAGTAGGCAAGGGTCAGACTGGGGAGGAACTTAGGCCACGTGAAAGAATCTAAACATTAGCTAAAGGACAATAGGAAACCATCCGTTTCCTCATCTGTAAAGTGAGAATAATAGCTATCTCATAGGATTATCAGGAAACAAAATAAGAATACAAGTGAAAGGTCTTCGTAATCTTTAAAACATTACAGGGCCCTGGCCAGTGTGGCTCAGTTGGTTGAGCGTTGTCCTATGTATGTACCAGGAAGTTGTTCATTCGATTCGAGGTCAAGGGCACATGCCTGGGTTGCGGCCTAGATTCCCCAGTAGGGGGTGTGCAGGAGGCAGCACTGATGTTGTGCTCTCACACCACTGTTTCTCTCCCTCTCCCTTCTCTCTAAAAGTCAATAATTTAAAACAATTATAGGAATACTACTAACATTATAATATTAGCAGTAATTATAAACTACGCTGCCTTCTTCAGTAATAGAAGTCGTAGTTCAGATCTCCTACATGGGAATATGAAAGTCTATAAAACCCTGACTTACTCAAGGGAGCTGAAGGAAAGGTCAGAAGTTTACTTCAGTCGAAACTTCCAGTGTGAAGTTCATGAAGCCGAGGGGTGAGCCCAGCTGTTTGGAGCAGCCTCACACCATGTATGGCCATGTGTATTTCTCAATCCACACTGACTTCCAACATCACTTCCAGAAAAGATCAGTGTTCTGCCTCCTCCTCGCGCCCCTCCTGCCCCCGCCAGCAGAACCACTGAGACATTCTTTCCTCTTGATTCCTTCCAGCCAGAGCTTAGGCCCAGCACCTCTCCGACGTCAGCTTTTGTAGAAGCTGCCATCATTCCAAACCCATTACACTCCTCGGAACTGTTGGTGGAAAAATAGTTATCCCGATTCGCACCTGCATTACATTTTTTAGGAAAAATGCAAGAGCTTTACAAATATGTGACAGTTTAATCTTTTTTAAAAAATTAAATTAAATCTTTATTGTTCAGATTACACTTGTTCCTCTTTTTTCCCCCCCATAGCTTCCCTCCACCCGGTTCCCACCCCACCCTCTGCCCTTACCACCCTCCCCCCCACTGTCCTCATCCATAGGTGTATGATTTTTGTCCAGTCTCTTCCCGCACCTGCATACCCTCCCCCCCCCACCGAGACTAGTCAGTCCACTCCCTTTCTATGCCCCTGATTCTATTATATTTACCAGTTTATTCTGTTCATCAGATTATTTATTCACTTGATTTTTAGTTTCACTTGTTGATAGATGTGTATTTGTTGTTCATAATTTGTATCTTTACCTTTTTCTTCTTCTTCCTCTTCTTAAAGGATACCTTCCAGCATTTCATATAATACTGATTTGGTGGTGATGAACTTCTTTAGCTTTTTCTTATCTGTGAAGCTCTTTACCTGACCTTGAATTCGGAATGATAGCTTTGCTGGGTAAAGTAATCTAGGTTGTAGGTTCTTGCTATTCATCACTTTGAATACTTCTTGCCACTCCCTTCTGGCCTGCATAGTTTCTGTTGAGAAATCAGCTGACAGTCATATGGGTACTCCCTTATAGGTAACTGACTTTTTTTCTCTTGCTGCTTTTAAGATTCTTTCTTTGTCTTTTGCCAAAACAGGTTTGGCTCAGTGGATAGAGCATCGGCCTGCGGACTGAAAGGTCCCAGGTTCGATTCCGGTCAAGGACATGTACCTGGGTTGTGGGCACATCCCCAGTAGGAGATGTGCAGGAGGCAGCTGATCGATGTTTCTCTCTCATCGATGTTTCTAACTCTCTATCTCTCTCCCTTCCTCTCTGTAAAAAAATCAATAAAATATATTTGAAAAAAAAAAGATTCTTTGTCTTTTGATCTTGGCATTTTAATTATGATATGTCTTGGTGTGGTCCTCTTTGGATTCCTTTTGTTTGGGGTTCTCTGCGCATCCTGGACTTGTAAGTCTATTTCTTTCACCAGGTTAGGGAAGTTTTCTGTCATTATTTCTTCAAATAGGTTTTCAATATCTTGCTCTCTCTCTTCTTCTGGCACCCCTATAATTCGGATATTGGTACACTTGAAGTTGTCCCAGAGGCTCCTTACACTATCTTCATATTTTTGTATTCTTTTTTCTTTTTGTTTTTCCAGTTGGGTGATTTTTGCTTCTTCGTATTTCAAATCTTTGACTTGATTCTTGTAATCCTCTAGTCTGTTGTTGGAACTCTGTATAATATTCTTTATTTCAGTCAGTGTATGCTTAATTTCTAGTTGGTCCTTGTTCATATCCTCGAGGGTCTTACTAGATTTCTTGAGGGTCTCACTAAATTTATCAGCGGTTTCTAGAAAATTCTTGAAAAACCTTAAAAGTGTGGTTTTGAACTCTATATCCAGTAGTTTGCTTTCCTCCATTTCTGTCATTTGTAACCTGTTTCTTTGTCTCCGCATTTTTTATGCTTCCCTGTGTTGATAGAGTGGCTTTCTGTGCTAGGTGTCCTATAGGGCCCAGTGGCTCAGCCTCCCCAATTACCTGAGGTGGACACTCTTGGTGCACCCCTTTTTGGGCTTTGTGCACAGTCTTGTTGTAGTTAAGCCTTGATTGTTGTAGGTATCACTGGGAGGAATTGACCTCCAGGCCATTTGGCTGTGAGAATCAGCTGTGTCTACAGTGGGAGAACTTCTGTACTGGAGACACCCTTCTGGGGCAAGACTTGCTTCAGTGGAGCTTTGGTGCTCACTGAGTCTGCCCCCTGAGTGTGTCCCTTATAGATCTGAGGAGTTTTATTTATTATTATTTTTTAAAAAATATATTTTATTGATTTTTTACCGAGAGGAAGGGAGAGAGATAGAGAGTTAGAAACATCGATGAGAGAGAAACATCGAGCAGCTTCCTTCCGCACACTCCCCACTGGAGACGTGCCCGCAACCCAGGTACATGCCCTTGACCGGAATCGAACCTGGGACCCTTCAGTCCACAGGCCGATGCTCTATCCACTGAGCCAAACCGGTTTCGGCAATCTGAGGAGTTTTAATCTGGATGGTCCCACTCCGACCACTGGGTACACTGGCCCTTGGATCTCTAAGGAGATGCTAATTTAGCCTCCGCCTGAGGCTACCCAGCAGAAGGTACGGAGAGATCTGCAGATTCCTCTTCTTTGTTTGGGATTTGGAGGTGCCCAGATGAGGCCCTGCTGTGAAGCAATGCAAGCTGCTGTGGGGCTTTGGGCCTTCTTTTGGAAGTTCTGGGTCTCTCTGACCCAGCTGCAGTTTGTTAGGTAATTTTCAGATTGCAAAGGGCCAAGCCTTTCATATGCAAAAGCCTCTGTGCATAGCTTGGGTGGGGCGGGGTCTCAGGGAATCAACAGGTCAGAGCAAACAGCTATGGCAGATCCTCAGTCTTACCCAGTAATCGCTGCAAGCACCTCTGAGAGAAAGCTGCCCTCAAGTTCCAACCGATGCCAGACAGTCCAGTTTCTTCCCATATGAGTCTGGGTCCCCAGAGACTCGCCCAGAACTGGTTCAGAGCAGTAGGGAACTTGAGACTCCCTCCCGATTGAAAAAGACAACCGCGTCCTCAGTTGTCAGCCCTTTCTACGTGCGCCTCCGTACCTCTGCACTTTACTTCCACACCTCCTCTGAGTCTCAGTGTGCTTTTCTCTTTCCTTCTAGTTGTAGAATTTCCACTCAGCCAGCCTTCCTGTAGTTCTGGATGATGTCCGTTTTGTCTTTTAGTTGTAGTTTTGAAGTGGTTGTGAGAGGCAGCAATTTCCGGTGTTTACCTATGCCGCCATCTTGGTTTCCCTCGTGACAGTTTAATCTTACAATGATTCTGTGAAGTAGGCTCAACCAAATCTCAGAATGGATGAAAGGTCTGATCAGCATTGCTATACTACCATGGAGAACTTGGTTCATTTTGGCCACTTCCACTCTGCCTGCAACGCATTAAACATTACCTGAGTACAGAAGGGCAGAGCTTTGGCAGGTGTAGGCATTTGATTGCACTGCATCACCACAACCCTCTTCCCAGCTCTGGTCAAACAAGCCAGGCATGCCTCCTCCCCAGAGGTCACTGACTACCACAAATGCTTCACACTGCTGCACACCAGACGTTACAAACTTGCTTTTATTTTTTTTATTTTTTTAAATCTATGCATTGCTGTTAAAATCTTTTCGAAAATTTAAATCCAGTTTTTAAAAATCAAGATATTTCGTAGAAGCCGATACCGGTTTGGCTTAGTGAATAGAGCATCAGCCTGCGAACTGAAGGGTCCCAGGTTCCATTCTGGTCAAGGGCATATACCTGGATTGCGGGCACATCCCCAGTGGGAGATGTGCAGGAGGCAGCTGATCGATGTTCCTCTCTCATCGATGTTTCTGACTCTCTATCTCTCTCCCTTCCTCTCTGTAAAAAATCAATAAAATATATTTAAAAAAAAAAAGATATTTCGTAGAAAAATCCAGGTTTCCAACTTTAGGAAAATCAGATCTGGCTTTTAAAAATGTCTGGAGGTAGCCCTAACTGGTTTGGCTCAGTGGATAGAGCGTCAGCCTGCGGACTGAAAGGTCCCAGGTTCGATTCCGGTCAAGGGCATGTACCTTGGTTGCGGGCACATCCCCAGTAGAGAGTGTGCAGGATGCAGCTGATCGATGTTTCTCTCTCATCGATGTTTCTAACTCTCTATCCCTCTCCCTTCCTCTCTATAAAAAATCAATAAAATATATTTTTTTAAAAAAATGTCTGGAGGTAGTGGGTGGGGGTGGCCGGGGAGCGGTCAATGGGGGGAAAGGAGGCTTATGTAATACTTTAAAAAATAAAAAACTTAAATTAAAAAAAATGTCTGGAGGTGACCAGCATATTATGCCAGTCACTACTCTGCCTGCATGGATCCTTTGTGAAGTTCATGTGACCGGCCTAGAATATCTTGAATTTGTATCCTTTACCCATGTAGACCAAATCTTATGAATACTGTGTCCCCTCCTTTGTGACCTTTTCACATGGATAGGGCTTACTCTGTTTGAATGTAACTTTGGAATGTTAGGAGACCTATGTGTAGATGGGAAAACAAGGATTGGCCACTCCAGTCCTCTGATGGATCTAAGCCTATTTGCAGCTACTTCTCAAGGGTAAAGGTGAAAAGATTTATTCCAGCAAAGACTTCTGTTAGGTTCCTCCTTTCCATTGTTGCCTCTGTTCCATGCTGGCCCCTTTATTCATTCATTCATTAATTCAAGATTCAGAACATTTTAAAAATATCGATGAAGGTGCTGGGATAGTAGCCTCAAATCATTTTTAGAATTATTATTTTTTAAATCCTCACCCGAGGACCTGCTTAGAGAGACAAAGGGAGAGAGAAACATCAATCGATTGGTTGCCTTCCTTATGCTCCCGGACTGGGGATCAAACCAACAACCCAGGCATGTGCCCTGACCAGGAATTGAACTGGCAATCTTTTGGTGCCCAATGCTCAACCAATTCAACCACTCCAACAGGGGCTCATTTTTAGAATTAGATGGAGAATTTAAATCCCACTTGTGGGTATATACCCAAAGGAATTGAAAGCAGGATCTCAAGGATCCTACGCACAGCATTATTCACAATAGTCAAAAGGTGGAAGCAACCTGTGTCGGTTGACAAATGAATGGATAAATAAAATGTGGTACATATGTACAATGGACTATTATTCAGCCTTAAAATGGAAGGAAATTCTGACACATGCTACAGCATGAATGAACCTTGAGGACATTATGCTCAGTGAAATAAGGCAATCACAAAAAGACATACTGTATGATTTATCTTATATAAGGTACCTAGACTATTCAAATTCATAGAAACAGAAGTAGAATGGAGGTTGCCGGAGGCTGGGGTGAGGGAGAAATGGGGAGGTTTTTTTAAATTATTTATTTGAGAGAGAGAGAGGGAGAGGGATAGAGAGACAGAAACATTGATTGGCTGCCTTTTGCACGTCCCCCACTGGGGACCAAGCCCACAACCCCCACATGTGCCCTGGCTGAGAATAGAACTGGTGACCTCTTGGTTCACGGGTCGACACTCAACCACTGAGCCACACAGGCCGGGCAGGGAGTTGTTGTTTAATAGAGTTTTCAATTTTTCAAGATGAAAAAGTTCTGAAATAGTCAGTAATATTGTAATAACTATGTATGGTGCCGGATGGGTATTGGATTTATTAAGTATCATAAGTTATGTGTGTTCCTATTCACTGAGTTGTACACCTGAAGCTAATATATTGTATGTCAACTGTAATTTAACAATAAAAATTATTTTATTTATTTATTTATTTAATTTTATTTTTTTTATTGCTTAAAGCATTACAAAGGATATTACATATGTGTCCTTTTTTTTCCCCCCGCCCTTGACAATACCCCGGCTTCCCCTACCCCCCAGTGTCTTATGTCCATTGGTTATGCTCATATGCATGCATACAAGTCCTTCAGTTCATCTCTTACCCCCCTCCCTCCTGCCCCCCAACCCTCCCTGGCCTTCCCGCTGCAGTTTGACAATCTGTGTGAGGCAGCTCTGCCTCTGTATCTATTATTGTTCAAAAGTTTGTAATGGTCTTAATTATCCATGAATGAGTAAGATCATGTGGTATTTTTCCTTCATTGACTGGTTTGTTTCACTTAGCATAATGCTCTCCAGCTCCATCCATGCTGTTGCAAATGGTAGGAGTTCCTTCTTTTTTACAGCAGCATAGTATTCCATCGTGTAGATGTACCACAGTTTTCTAATCCATTCATCTACTGATGGGCACTTAGGCTGTTTCCAGATCTTAGCTATGGTGAATTGTGCTGCCATGAACATATAGGTGCATATATCCTTTGATTGGTGTTTCTGGTTTCTTGGGATATATTCCTAGAAGTGGGATCACAGGGTCAAATGGGAGTTCCATTTCCAGTTTTTTGAGGAAACTCCATACTGTCTTCCATAGTGGCTGCACCAGTCTGCATTCCCACCAGCAGTGCACAAGTGTTCCTTTTTCTCCACATCCTCTCCAGCACTTGTCGTTTGTTGATTTGTTGATGATAAAAAATAAAAATTATTTTAAAAAATAACTTAAAAAAATTAAATGTTCTGGAGATCTGTTGCACAATAATGTGAACATACTTAACATAGTTCATTAGAACTATATACTTAAAAACAGTTAAAATGGTAATTTTTTAAACTTCAATTAAGACATAAAAATGTGCCCTGGCCAGGTGGCTCAGTTGGTTGGAGCACTGGCCATACACCAAAAGGTGTGGGTTCAATTCCTGGTCAGAGCACATACCTAGGTTTCAGGTTCAATCCCCAGGTGGGGTTCATACAGGAGGCAGCTGATTGATGTTTCTCTCTCACATCAATGTTTCTCTCTTTCTCCCCGCCCCCCCCCTCTACAATCAATAAAAACATATCCTCAGGTGAGGATTAAAATATATTTCATGTATACAAATGTAAGTAAATATGTAAAAATACAAATGTATATGTGCATTATTGGGTGTAAGAAGGCCTGAATACTGCTCCAACACTGACCTGTGTGACCTTGGGCAAGGCACTCTTAGGAACTCGGGTCCTCTTTGCAAAATGGGAGGGTGGAAGAGGCGATTAAAACACCAGTGTCAGCGTCAGGCAGACAGAGGTGACAAGCTGGGTGAGTAACTGAGTGCCCTGCAAATACCAGATGGGGTCACCATCTCAAATTGTGGTTTCTGTGGTGACTCAGTAAATCTTAGATTAAAAAAAGAAAGGTAGGAAGGAAGGAAGGAAGGAAGAAAGGGAGAGGAGAGGAGAGGAGAGGAGAGGAGAAGAGAGGAGAGGAGAGGAGAGGAGAGGAGAGGAGAGGAGAGGAGAGGAGAGGAGAGGAGAGGAGAGGAGAGGAGAGGAGAGCCAGGGTCTGTCTGTGTTAGGTGCCAGAACCTTGCAGGGGGAAAAAACAAGAACTTGCCCTTGAACTGAGTACAGGCTAGTGAATAAAAAGAAAACGGAACTAGGAAAAAAACAAAACACAAAAAACTTGCAATATAATGTGGTAAGGGTCAATCTAACATATGCTGGATTCAAACATGCACAACTTAACTTCCCCATAAGAGGATGAAGGTTGTGTATATATAGTTTGGGTAAATCAAAGTTCTCAAATTAGTTAGCAGAACACAAGTTTAAAGCTTCAGACAATCTTTCACAGGTGTTTAGTACAAAAATGGGGGGATAAAGTGTGTGTGTGTAGTTTTGTCCACAGCCTTTTGCTTAGACCCATTTTTCTTATTGATATTTTAATTCAACAATTTCTTAATGTATTAATTTTCCAATAGAATGTAATTAAATCAATTCCTGTTTAACCAGAAGAAACCCAGAATAGTTAGAACAGAGAGCCAGCCCCTGCTGGCTGGAATGCAGACTGCAAGGAGCAAGCCCAGGAATGCTAGGATTAGTGATCCATCCATATACTGTTTACATAATTATGCCTCCATAAATACCATGCACAGCCAAGTTATTTAGTCTTCTATAATTAAGCTTTCTTTTTCAGTTTATTAAAAAATCAATTTTTTAGAATTATTAATAACAAATTGGTTTTTATTTGTTTAGTTTTCCATGTCCCTATAATGAATTTATTCTCCACTATCACCAAAAGTGTACATTTTTCCTCTATTCATCTCATTTTATTTCTTGGGGACATCCATTCTGGTGCCTTCTGTCCTCCTGCCCCAATCCTGACTGATTACTCTCTGAGCCAGGCCGTCTGTCACCCTAGGATTTCCCTTCATCATCACCTTGGGGATTCTCTTCATTTCTCACCTATGTTGAATATACTGTTTCTAGGACCACGTGTCTTCCTGTTTCTTAGTTTATTTTCTCGTTTTGGTGCACCACATCCTCCAGTAGTTTCCTGAGAAAGGATAGATGGGTAGGAAGTAAAATTTTCAAGATTTCATATACTTAAAAAAAAATAAGATTTCATACATCTGAAAATGTGCTTACTTTAGTGAATTCACAATTTTGGCTAATTCCTAAAATTATAGGTAATAATTTGAAAGCATTCCTCCACTGTCTTTCAGTATGGCTGAGGAGCATGGTGCCACTCTGACCTTCGCTCCTTTTCATGTGACCTGCGTTTTCTCTCTGGAAGATTTTTAGTAACTTTCCTCTATGTACTCAATGATCTGAAATTCATTTGTTTTTCATCCATTATGTGGGCCTCTCATTCTGGAGATGATTTCAGTTCGGAGATCATTTCTTTTTTTCAAATGTTTTTATTGATTTCAAAGAGAAAGGGAGAGGGATAGAAACATCGATGAGAGAGAATCATTGATCAGCTAGTTCCTGCACACACACCCCTCGCCCCCCACTGGGGATCAAGTCCACAACCAGGGCATGTGCCCTGACCGGGAATCAAACCATGACCTCTTGGTTCATAGGTCAATGCTCAACCACTGAGCCATCGTGGCTGTGGCTGGGTCTAAGATTCTTTCTTTCTTTTTTTTTTTTTTAAATATATTTTATTGATTTTTTACAGAGAGGAAGGGAGAGGGACAGAGAGTTAGAAACATTGATGAGAGAGAAACATCGATCAGCTGCCTCCTGCACATCTCCCACCGGGGACTGTGCCCGCAACCCAGGTACATGCCCTTGACCGGAATCGAACCTGGGACCCTTCAGTCTGCAAGCCGACGCTCCATCCACTGAGCCAAACCGGTTTTGGCTAAGATTATTTCTTGAATTATTCCTTCAATGATGGCTTTCCCTCCAATTTTCTATTTCTCTAGAACTCTTCTTAGTTAAATGTTAGTCCTCCTAGGCTACCTCTAGCTTTAAAAAATATTTTAATGCCTATTTTTCAGGGTGCTTTTTTTTTTTTAGGATATTTCTTTATCTTCCAACCCTTTAAAGTTAGTGGTTATCATATTTTATTTAAAATTTTTTTTAGCCCTAGCTAGTTTGGCTCAGTGGATAGAGCATCAGCCTGCGGACTAAAGGGTCCTGGGTTCAATTCCAGTCAAGGGCACATGCCCGGGTTGGGGGCTCCATCACCAATAGGAGGCATGCAGGAGGCAGCCAATCAACGATTCTCTCTCATCATTGATGTTTCTCTCCCTCTCCCTTCCTCTCAGAAATCAATAAGAATATATTAAAAAAAAATTTTTTTTTACACGAGCAATAGGATGGTGAAGGCCCGGGGCAGGGGATGCAGGCAGACTATACGGGGTCAAAAAAAGGGGGGGGGGGGTGTCAGCCCTGGTTTGTGACACTTGATCAATTTCTGTGGTGTAAATACTCCCACCTTGGCCAATTTTGAGCTACTAATGTGATGTCACTAAATGCAGATTTGAGAAATGTACATAACTGATTCTCCCAGCTGGTACCAGGACACTAGCCAGCTTTAGTACACCACTCCAGAAAGGAACAAAAGTGATTAAGATGTTCTGTTCTACATCTTGATTGTTGGTGGTAGCATGGGTTTATACATTTGTCGAAATGTATCAAACTGTATCCTTACATGTTTGATACATTTTTTGAAGTATAACTTATATGCAATAAACAATCGATTATAATGTTTCAGATACAGTATTAGCAACAACCAAAATGCCCAATAAAAGACTTGGTTATGTTAGTTTTACAGACTATGATGCATCCACTGAAACAATTCAGGAGATTTTTGCAAAATGCTTTGCTCTATTCTGTCAAAAAGGAAATTTTATTTTTTACCATGTGTTTGCCTATGCAAATTCTGTAGACCAATGGAGAATGTCTGACTTATTTAACAAATTGAGTTTTGTTCTTTGTATTTAAAAGTAGCAGATAGCAAGATGGTTGAGCCCAGATTCTGCAGCTGGACTGCCTGGTTAGGGTTCAAATCCCAGTGTTACTCCCCAGCGAGGTGACTGGAGCAACTAACCTAACCTCTTTGAACTTTAGCTTCTTGACTCTAAAAAGGGCACAAAAATAGTACCTATCTCACAGAGTTGTTGTGAGGATTGAGTTAATATATGTAAAGAGCTTAGAACAGTACAAAGAGTGTGAGCTTTACAAATAATAGCAATGATTTTCATGAGGCAATGATACTGTTTGGACAACAAAAATGCTATGTGCTATGCATTCTAGGGGATACAGAATTTACAAGGCAAGGCCTCTGACTTCCAGGAGCTATTGCAGTGGTTCTCATCTGCTGGGGGTGGAGTGACTTCTGCCACCAGGGAAAAATAGGCAAGGTCTGGAGACTTCTTTTTTTGATTAATCCTCACTGGAGGATATTTTTTCCATTGATTTTGAGAGAGAATGGAAGGGACAGAGTGGGGGAGAGAAAAACATCAATGTGAGAGACACACTGATTGGTTGCCTCCCGCATGTGCCTTGATTGAAAATCAAACCTGAGACCCCCCTGTGCTTGGGCTGATGCTTTACCACTGACCCACACCAGCCAGGGTGATCTGGAGACATTTTTTTTGTCAGGAGAGGGGTTTGCTACTGGCATCTAGTGGGTAGGAGCCAGGGATGTTGCTAAAAAGAATCCTGCAATGTACAAGACAGGCCCCAAAACAAATTATTTGGTCCAAAATATCAATAGCACCAAGGTTGAGAACCCCTGAGTTATAGTCTATGGGGATAAAAGATGTGTGTGCACACAAATGTGAAATAACAGAAAAAATATATATTACTATCTGCCCCCAGTTCCTAGAACAGAGCTCCTAAAACCCTTACAGTTTCCTAAGTGGTAAGAACACTAGGAGCCTCTCTCGGTCTAATATTTGGTGTGTTTTATTGTTTGTTTTGTTTTTAAATTTCAGAGAGGAAGAGAAAAACATCGATGATGAGAGAAAATTATTGATTGGCTGCCTCCTGCATGCCCCCTACTAGGGACCAAGCCCACAGCTTGGGCATGTGCCCTTGACTGGAATTGAACCCGGGACCCTTCAGTCCGCAAGCTGACACTCTACCCACTGAGCCAAACAGGCGAGGGTTAATATTTGGTCTTTGACTCCATCGCTGACACAGGGGCTCCTAAAACCCTTGTACATTCCATATAATAAGAGCACGAGGAGCATGTTCTGTTCTGAGGCGACTTCAGGGGGTAGTGGATGTGGGCTGGTCACCAGCAAGACCGAACCATAGTTAGAAGCTGAAATTTTCGGCCTGCCACATCCAACTTCTCTAGAGAGAGGAGAGGGCCTGGAAAATGAGTTAATAACTGATCATGCCTACAAGAGGAAGCACCCATAAAAATTCCAATAGCAGGGAGTTCGGGGAGCTTCCCGTGGATGAAACACAGCCATGAGCTGGGAGGATGGTGCACCCCAACTTCACAGGGACAGAAGCTACTGTGCTAGGGACCACCCCAGATCTCACCCTCAGTAACTCTTCACCTGGCTGTTCATCTGTATCTTTTATATCTTTAATAACCTGGTATATGTAGGTAACTGCTTCCCTGAGTTCTGTGAGCCGCTGTAACAGAACCCAAGGAAGGGGTCAAAGGGACATCTCATTTGTAGCCAAGTCAGACAGAGGTTGTGGGTAACCTGGGGGCCCACTACTTGTGATGGGCATCTGAAGTGGGGGGCAGTCTCAGGGGACTGAGCCCTCAACCTGTGGAATCTGAGGCTATTTCCAGATAGTGTCAGAATTGAGTAAAATTTGGACACCCACTTGGGGTCAGAGTATTGTTTGATGGGGGAAAACCCCACACATTCTGGTGTCAGAGGTGTTGTGAGTGTAGAAGGTGTGAGAATAATGGAGACATACAAGAGCTGGGTTTTCCCCAAAATGACAAAACAGATAATGGAAACTGAGGACGTATTCAGTTAAATAAAGAAAAAGAGAACTGAAATAGAGAAGAGCCCTGGCCTGAATAGAGGATTCCCTGCTACACCTGGCCAGGAATAGAGGCCTTCGGGAGCTTTGGGTTTGGTGACCCATGGGCATACTTCAATAACTTTCCCATTTTAGCTTATTCTATTGGCACTTTTTAAAAAAAGGTTAAGTCAAAGTTAAAAGGCTTTTTTCTGCATTGCTCTGTGTGAAATGCCTTCCAGAGCCAGTTCAAATGTTTAGTTCATCCTATTTCTTAATGCAACCGGATAGAGTTGAACCAATTTAAAATTCTTAAAAGTACATTTTGAGGAGGGATGACAAAAATGTTACAAGGTAATACCTTGGTTTTCATTTAAATTTGAACTTTGTTGGGAAAAATATACCAATTACTTTAATGGTGGATATAATTTGGCATTACAGGTGATTTCTGCTTAACTCTTGATGCTTTTCAAAACTTTGCCAGTGAGAAGCCTGTATTACTTTGATAATCATAAAAAGAACAAAAAGAGGACTGAATAAATGAAAGGAGAAAGTGGCTCAGGTGCCTGGTCTGTCTCCAAGCTCTTTGGTAAACACGGGAGGGGCAGGAGTAAGACTCATTAAATAATTTGCTCCACCTCCCTCACCTCTCTCAGAGGCCCTGCTAGCTTAGAATTCAGGAAGCTTTTATCTCTATACTCTGACATTATTCCACCCTTCCTTCTATCTGTGCTCCCATACTGAGTCCCTTTCTGTTTTGGGGAGGAGGATACAATAGAAAGAATCAGCCGAAACCGGTTTGGCTCAGTGGATAGAGCGTCGGCCTGCGGACTCAAAGGTCCCAGGTTCGATTCCGGTCAAGGGCATGTACCTGGGTTGCGGGCACATCCCCAGTAGGAGATGTGCAGGAGGCAGCTCATCTATGTTTCTCTCTCATCGATGTTTCTGACTCTCTATCTCTCTCCCTTCCTCTCTGTAAAAAATCAATAAAATATATTAAAAATAAAAAACACAAAAAAACAATAGAAAGAATCATCACCTGAGTTCAGAAAATCGTTCATAGAGGTTTGGTTGTGCCAGGTGCTGCAGGGTCCTGGCCCTTGAGCTTACACATCCTTCTTCAAACATTTTCTCTATCCCTTTTCCTGGATTAAAAAAAAAAAATTAAACATTTCTTCTGATCAAGTAATAACTACCTATTTGGTGAACATTCCCATGTCATATTTGAAATGCCCTTGAGGGTGAGGGAAACAATAAGTTATTGTAGCTGAATGAACAAATTAACAAGAGTACTTTTTAAAGTTTTTTTATTGATTTCAGAGAAAGAAGGGGAAAGGGAGAGATAGAAACATCAATGATGAGAGAGAATCACTGATTGGCTGCCTCCTGCACACCCCTCCCCCTGGGGATCGAGCCTGCAACCCAGGCATGTGCACTGACTGGAAATCGAACCGTGACCACCTGATTCATAGGTTGACACTCAACCACTGAGCCACACTGGCCAGGCAAGAGTACATTCTTGAAGACAGAGGACAAGGAGGAAACTCCAGGCAGGGGATATGATCTGGCTGGACTGACTGGACCACAGGTACCAGTGAAACACTGGGAAAGAAGGCGAAGTTATAAAGTGCCTTCAACAAAGCTGGACGGTCACTTCTCACTGGTCACGAGGACATGCTGCAAGCTTAGTTATATATACTTCTTCCATTTAACAAATATGTGAGCACCTACTATGTGTGAGGCACAATTTTAAGCACCAAATAACACAGACAAGATCCTTGCTCTCATGGAACTTGCATTCTAGTGGCTATGGGGAGACAGCAAAAAAAAAAAGAAAAAAGATAATTTCAAGTATTGAGAGATGCTCTGCAGATAATCAACTAGGGTCCTGTCATGGTGGCTGTGGGAAGTGCCTTAGATAGGTTGGTCAGGAAAGGCCTTACAAAGTGACATCTGAATCTGAGATAGAATAATGGGGAGAAACAGCAAATACCAACAGACTCACAAATCATGGAGTGTCCAAGGAATAGAAAGGCTAGAGCTTAGTGAGCAAAGGGAAGAGACAGGGAAAACTAGAGAATTCTTTTACAATAATGGTCTTTCTGCTTATGGGAGCTGAAGACGAAGAGCATTCTGTGAATGTTCTCTCTTGCGCTCAGTCCTCCAAATGTCATATTCACCTACATTCTTCCTAATCACGAATGAGGCCAAGGAGGTCAGCCTTGCTCAGGAAGAAAGAGCCTCAGGTTTAGTCTTCCCCCCTGGAGGGGCGTGGGCGGGGACATCACCCTGGGAGGGGAAACGCAGCTGATCTCTTGAATTCACGAATTCACTTGCTGAACATACTGGGAGCACCTCCTGGCACAAGACACTTACACCAAGCACCTCAGAGAGGCTCCCGGTTTTGCTCAGGCAACTCGTTTCACAGATCCAGATCCAAAAGGTTAAGGAACTTGCTCAGGATCATACAGCAGGAAGTAGCAGAGTAAGAGCGAAACTCAGTTTTTCTCTTTCTTAATTTCATAATTTTTTGTTCACCAGACATGAATATTCCTGACTTTCAAAAAGTTAGAGAATAACATATCAAAATCCATGTACTCCATAGAGAGATTAAGAAATGCAATTTGAGCCCATCTGGTGTGGCTCAGTGGTTGAGTGTCAACCTATGAACCAGGAGGTCACAGTTCGATTCCCCATCAGGGCACAGGCCCGGGTTGTGGGCTCAATCCCCAGAATGGGGCGTGAAGGAGGAAGCCGATCAATGATTCTCTCATCATTGATGTTTCTATCTCCCTCTCCCTTCCTCCCTGAAATTAATAAAAATATATTTTTTAAAACAGAAAAAGAAATACAACTTGAAGCCTATGTACCTCTCCTCACTCTGCTAAACAATAGTCTCTGATTCCTTCCACTTGGGAGATACTGCAAATAGCATCCTAATAGGTACCAGTGCACTTCCCTCTTCTTCCAGTCACCGAGTTCAATGAACTCTGATATCTATTTCCACTATTCTTCCTACCCTTCTCCTTTCTACAAGAATCATTCCTGATCTGGATTATTACAGTGGCCTCCTAACTGGTCTCCCTGCATCTACTCTTCCCCCTTTCCAGGCTAATCTTCATATTACAACCACTATCCTTTTTTAAAAATACATTTTTATTGATTTCAGGGAGGGAGAGGGAGAGATAGAAACATCAAAGACGAGAATCATTGATTGGCTGCCTCCTGCACGCCCCTACATATGCCCTTGACAGGAATCAAACCTGGGACCCTTCAGTCCATAGGCTGACGCTCTATCGACTGAGCCAAACCGGCTAGGGCTAGGGCCGTGGTTGGCAAACTGCGGCTCTTCCACCAAATACCACGTGCGGGCGCGCACGTACAGTGCGATTGAAACTTTGTGGCCCGTGCGCAGAAGTTGGTATTTTGTGGAAGAGCCACACTCAAGGGGCCAAAGAGCCGCATGTGGCTCGTGAGCCGCAGTTTGCCGACCACTGGGCTGCTAGGGCAACCACTATCCTTCTTTTTTTTTTTTTTTAAAGATATTTTATTGATTTTTTACAGAGAGGAAGGGAGAGAGATAGAGAGTCAGAAACATCGATCAGCCGCCTCCCGCACATCTCCCACTGGGGATGTGCCCGCAACCCAGGTACATGCCCTTGACCGGAATCGAACCTGGGACCTTTCAGTCCGCAGGCCGACGCTCTATCCACTGAGCCAAACCGGTTTCGGCAACCACTATCCTTCTTAAAACCTTTCAACAGCTGCTCTTTGCTCTTAGGATATAGACAAAATCACTTGAGTGGCATGCAAGGTTTCACGTGGCCTTTTCCCTATTCAACACTCTAGCTTTATCTCAACCCCTTGTTCCCTGTTTTAGGGGCCCCGCCTTCTTGCAGTTCCTTATAATCTCCAAGCACTCTCCTACCTCGGCCTTTGTACATACTGTTCCTTTCTGCTCCACCTGAATAACTCTCTTCCCTTTCTCAGCTAAGTTTTTCTTGAGTCCCCTGACTGTAGCATTCCTTGGTATCTGTCACTTTGACATTTATTTGTGAGATTAGCTTCTCTAATCAGCCAGGGACCAAGAACTACTTGCTTAGTCCAAAATACATGCTAAATAGATAATAGTCAATGTGTATGTAACATATAGAACATGCCAGGCTGTGTTCTTAGCACTTAACATCTATTAGCTCACATAAGAACTCCCAGAAGCCTTTTGAGGTAGGTAAACTAGCACTTTATATATAAGGAAACTAAGTCACACAAGCTGGGAAGTGGCAGAGGTGGGCTAGGATGAACCCAGGTAGTCAGCTTCTAGAGTGTGTGCACTCACTCACTGTGGTGCCTCCCTAGCACCTGCTGAATGCAGGGGAGTGAGTGATTTAGACAGGGACTGGACAGCAGCATCAGTAACGTCAACTGAACTAAAATTATTTCTCTCGGATCTTATGTTTGACTGGAACTTTGCTGCAAAACATTTATCTCCCCAGCGTATTATTCCAGCTACTTTACAAATCCATTTGCCTTCACTGGTATTATCACGACTGATGTTGAGCAGAGGAGGTGGCTCGGCAAACCGCGGCGAGAGGTGCAGGAGAAAGTTGTCTTGGAGACAAAATTGTGGATCACTTGGCGTCTGGGTAATCTACATAAGGCCAATTCAAAGATTTTCATGGGCGTCACCTTCCTAAACCTTCACTGATTACTAACAAAGTTACACACACAGGGTAGTTCTTCCTCAATTAACAGATGAAGCAAAAGGCTGGGGTTAGAACTGCTAAGCCATCGGAAATCAACTAGTCACAGCACGGGGTGAGGAAGGTGATCCACAGTTCTGCTTCAGAACCGCAATGATTATCTCTAGCAGAGAAAGAACTTTTCTTCCTCTTTTAATGATTAAAGATAGCTGGCCCACCTTTCCTAATTATGAGATGGAACCTCAGTGAGGACAGAGTTCCTCCTACTTCCCCTGAGTATGGCCAGCGTAGGGCAATTACTCCACAAGTTCAAGCTCATGGTCATGAGTTCTATAAACTGCCTGCATCCAATTAACCCTAGAGCAATATGGTGAAAATGTAACAATTCAGACAATTCTTCACGTGCAGCCCATGTAACAATATCAGGGGAAATTAAAAACCAAACAAACCCCAAACTGCACATTTCCTTTATGTGCATTTTACCAAGGAAGGCTTTCACTATTAGTTCCTTCCAGAGCTTAGAACTAAAAAAAAAAAAAAAAAAAATGGCTAAGAACCACGATGCTTTCCACCTGTACACGATTCTTTCTGGTTCCCGGTTGTGCCTTTATACAGGCACCTTCACAGGATGAAACATTTCTATTCCTTTAAGTACCTGGTACATGTGGGTGGAGATCTAAGAGGAATTCGAATACCCACCCCACGTGAGTTAGAGCTTGTAACAGCACCGGCCTCAAATCCTATAAATAGGCCTAAGGGAAGTGATGATTAGTATTCACCTCCTCGAAGGGGGAAGCTGAGTGCAAGGCCAAGGGCAGTCCGGAGCGCGGGAGTCCAGTCCCGAGCAGGCCACTAACCAGCTGTGTAACCTTGCACCGGTTGCATACCCTCTCTGGGCTTCCGTTTCCACATCTGCAAACTGGAAGTTGAACCGCGTGGTCTCCAAGGTCCTGCCCTGCCGCGCGAGCCCGCTGCCAAGTAGTCCCAGCCATTAAAGCAGCTTCCTGTGGGCGCGGTGCAAGGCTTTAACGCGCCCCCCCACCCCCCCAATCCCCCGCTCAAGCCCGCGAAACCCTCAACACGCCCCTTCGAGGGACGGCGCTTCCCCAACCGCAGCCCGGACACGGCTCCGCCCCTTCCCGGGGGCGTCCCATCCTGCCCCGCGCCGGGCTCCAGAAGCGGCGGGGCACCTCCCGCCTTTCCGAGGCCCCGACCCCGAACTCTTCTCCCCAATTCTCCCGGGCGCCCTGGCCTATCAACGTCTAGTACCCCAGCCAATCATGCGGGCCCGGAGTCTTGCCTGAGGTCCCCTCTCCCCTCAGCGCTCAGCCGGTCTGAGACCGAGGCCTTTACCAAGCCCGCCCAATCAGCATCCAGCTAGCGCCTGCCCTCGGCCAATCCACGCACCCCATTCCGCTGCCCGCCCAACCAACCCGGGACTTGAAACCAGCGGGCGAATGGATGCCGGGCGGCCCTTCAACGCAGACGGCCTGGCCAATAGGGGGCTCCGCATGGCCACGGCGGCAGCCAATCGACACGGAGCGCGGTGCCGCCGCGGAGAGGTCCGGCCCGAATATCCCTCCGCCTTCCTCCCTCCCTCCCTCCATCTCGCTCCCTGCGAGCCGCCGTTCACTGACTGCCTCCCTTCCTTCTTTCTCCCTCCGCCACCCGAGCACCAGCCGCGCTCTGAGCTGCCCCCGGGGTCCCTCCCCCGCCGCCAGAGGAGCAGCTGCCGCCGCCGCCGCCGCCAGCAGCAAATTGGGAGGGAGGAAAGGGCGAAAGGAGGAAGGAAGGGAGCCAGGGCGACTAACCAGAGGGAGCCGGTGAATGGGCTGGTGGTGACCCCCGCTCCCCACCCCACCCTCCCTTCCCACCCGACCCCCAACCCCCATCCCCAGTTAGAGCCGCCGCCCCAGAGGCCGGACCGTCGTCTTAGGAGGAGTAGCCGCTGCCACCTCCGCCATGGAGCTGATCACCATCCTCGAGAAGACCGTGTCTCCGGGTAGGACGCGGGGGCCGGGGGTCGGGCTGAGGTGATGGGGTGGGGGGAAGGGGAGCCCTAGCCCCTCTGACCCTGTCCCCTTTCCCACTTTCCTTCCCCCCAGATCGGCTGGAACTGGAAGCGGCGCAGAAGTTCCTGGAGCGTGCGGCCGTGGAAAACCTGGTGCGTGCCATCCCGCCGGCCCCCATCCCTCTGTCTCCTCATCCCCTGCGTGCGGGCCTTCCCGCCCTCCCGGAGGCCCAGGCCTCGGGAACCCACCCCGCCCCATCCCGTCCCCCTCCCTCCCCCACCCGGTCCAACCTAACCCCGCCATCGGGAAGCCGGTGGGTGTGTCCCGCCCCGGACCCCGGCGCCTGGCCAATGGCGCGGCGCGCCGGGGTGACTGCTGGCCAATCGCCGCGCGGCCTGAGGGCGGCGGTGCAGCGGGAGGGAGAAAGAGGGAGGGAAGCGAAGTTCGGTTGCGCCGCGCTGCGTGTTCAGCAAGGGTGGGGGTGGGGGAGCCGGGCCTAGGGGCCATGTGGAGGCTCCGGGCCCAGCTGCCCGCCCAGTTCTGACCCGGGCCGGCTTCTTCCTGCCCCGTGGCCCGGTGCTTCTCTGCACCCACTTCTCCGAGCTCTCCCCTTTCCTCTCTCCCTTGGTGTGTGTCCTCAGAGACCGGTCTGGCACCCGAATGCCTGTTGACCCTTTCCGGGCAATATTTCTCCCTTACCTGCCTGATTATTCCTTTCCCAGTTTTTTTTTGTGTGTGTGTGTGTTTTTTTTTTAATTCGATGAGTAGAGAATGTGTATCCAGACAGCAGGCTGTGAGGCTCACCCTTAAGGTGGGGCCTGTTTCCAGATGAAATCAGAGGAAAGTTCCTCGTTTTTCATAACTTCACATTTAAGGGGTACAGGAAAAATGACGATAAGTCCCCTAGAGTCTGGACTTCTGCATAAAAATGTGGGGTGGATTGGTTGAAATAGCCCGTGCGGGTCGTGTTTCTCTGGTGTCCCTCTCCTGTTGGAATGGAGAGCAAAGGGGAAGGTGTCTCATACTTGACATCTTTGAAAGGTAATAGATAATACGTCTAAATAACACTAACCACATGTATTTATTTGGATTAGTTAGGCAAATCATGTAAGGAGAAAATAGTGAAAAGGCCTATTTTATACAAACTGCTCTTGAGTGATTTTTTTTTTTTTTTTTTTTGCCCTTATCTGTGATAGGTTTCATTACTACTTTTCTATCCTTAACTTTCCATAGAAAAGATTTTTTTTTTTCCACTGGTATAGATTGATAGTATTTCCATGTGGAGTATATTTCTGTTCCTGCTTTTGCTATTTTGCAAGAAGCCTCTTATGTAATTGCTAGCATTATTTAGTAGCATGTAGTTAATAAAATAAAGAGTTGTCTTCTGTGATTGCAGAACTTGTTGGTGGTAAGAAACTCTCTGCTTTTGGTTTTTCCTGTTAACTTTTCAGGGAAAGAAAAGCTTTTGGACAGAGCTTTTTGCAGGGTAAAGGACTGTGTGTTACATTTTTTGAAAAACAAAGGGAGTAGTTTTGGGGTTCTGTGTTAGAAAAGATTGAGTGTGCTTTTGGGGAATCCACTGTGTTTAGTGGACAGCTCACGTCCAAAGTGTATAGGAGCCTTTAGTGTGTTAACTGTTGGCTATTAAATATAAAGTCATTTGCTTTGACAGGTTTACCATGGCAATTTCTAAGTATTTGTCATTTCCCCCCCTATCATTGTTCCCCACTTGATGAACACTCACAACTAAAATAGAAGGCTTGTTTCCTAAGTCTGTTTTAGGTTTATAAGTAACACACACTCCTACAAGATTACCTGCTTCTATGAGATCAAAAGCCACTCGTGAGTGTCATTCCATTTGGACTAAGGTGGTTGTTTTTTTTTTTAAGTTAGAAAAAATTTTTACTTTTTACCCTGTCATAACATATTCATTTATTCAACAAATAAGTATTGAGTAACAGCACTGTTGTAGGTACATTAAAAAAAATCTTCTGACTACGAAATTGTCAAACTTGCTTTAATTCTGGGGGATCTAATGTGAAGATTTGGGCACTAAGAATGATGTTAATAGGAAAATCTGTAACTTGTTAAATGCTGAGGCTTCCTGAGTAGATGGATGACTTCCTTAATGTAACATTTTTACAGGAGTCTTGAAGTAGATATTTTGGAGTTTTCTGAGGCATTATGATATGTCCTAAAAAATTTAAGTTTTCCCCAGTGTTTTGATGCTTCATAAGCTACCCTCAATTGACAGAATTCCCAAGAGATATATTCATTCACCAATGCATCTTTCTTAACAGCCCACTTTCCTTGTGGAACTGTCCAGAGTGCTAGCAAATCCAGGAAATAGTCAAGTTGCCAGAGTTGCAGCAGGTCTACAAATCAAGAACTCTTTGACATCTAAAGATCCAGATATCAAGGCACAATATCAGCAGAGGTGGCTTGCAATTGATGCTAATGCTCGACGGGAAGTCAAGAATTATGTAAGTAACTTTTGTCTCTTTTTCGTCATGTAGCATAGGGAACAAAAATCTCTTGTCAGTTCTTTTATCATTTACATGGGATAGAGCTGATGGTATAATAGGTTTCTGGTACCTGAACTTCACTTGAAGATAAAAATTGTATTTGATTTGTCTCATTTCAGCTTGTCCGTTCCCATTAATGGATTGGAATTCTTTTAAGATAACTGAGGTAGACTGCAGCAGTTTGGGAAACTTTAGTTAGATGCCAGAATTTGTAGACTCTCTGGAGAATTGTAGTATACAAATTGATGGTTCCCAAACTTGGATTATCCAAATCACTTAAGGAATTTGTTAGTATGTTTTCAAGCTCCCTCCAGAAATTTTGATTTGGAGTGTGAGACTTGGGGATATTTTTTAACCTGTCTTCCCAAGTGGTTCTTCTAGTCAGCCAGCACCCAGCTCTTGTTGAAATTCTGCTGTAGATAATTCTTGCTGTTCGGTGGCTTAGGCATGCTACTATGTGGAGTCTGAAGGTGAATTAAATCATCTCTTGGGCCATTGAAGCCCAGAGAATTTATGAAACAAGATTGACATTAATGGGGATTTGATCAAATATTTAGCAAATTATGAAAAACTTTCTTTAGAAACACCGGGCTTTTGATCAAGGCATTTAGAGTAGGCTGATGGATTTTGTGGAAAATTGAATGTACATTGTTATTCTGCATCATGGAGTTCTTGTGGCTTTTTTTTTTTTAATATATATTTTTATTGATTTCAGAGAGGAAGGGAGAGGGAGAGAGAGATAGAAACATCAATGATGAGAGAGAATCATTGATTGGTTTCCTCCAGCACACCCTTTACTGGGGATCGAGCCTGAAACCCAGGCATGTGCCCTTGATCGGAATCGAACCCAGGACCCCTGAGTCCAGAGGCCAACGCTCTATCCACTGAGCCAAACCAGCAAGGGCTTCTTGTGACCTTTTTATTGTTGTATTAGAAATTCATATTTTTAGATGTAGCAAAAGATTTGGAATATATGGACAGATGTGTTTTGCTTTAAAAAAAAAAAATAATGGAGCTTTTTTTTTTTACTGTCCTACATATATAAGGCACAGAGTGAGTAAGTCACGCATCATTGGTCCTTGGTATTTGAGGGAAAACTAGTGGGGGATTCTTGTGTGTGTACTTGAGCAGGTATGGTTATGCACGTCATATTTGCCATTTCTTGGTTCTAGGTGTCAGCATTAGGTAAATTAACGCCCCTTTCCGCAGTAAGTTCTCTTCCTAGTTATATATGTCTTTCTCCAGTCTGGCATAGATATATCCATGATAAGGAATTAAGTTATGAAAGGCAACTTATTTTGTATAGTCTTTGAAATATATAGAACTATTTTTATGTACGTTGGGTCTGCTTATGTAGTAACATTTTAATCCACCCTTCAGTTTGATATAAATGTTTATTTCATCAATCACTGCAAATCTTTTAAAAATATATATATATTTTATTGATTTTTTACAGAGAGGAAGGGAGAGGGTTAGAGAGTTAGAAAGATCGATGAGAGAGAAACATCGATCAGCTGCCTCCTGCACACCCCCTACTGGGGATGTGCCCACAACCAAGGTACATGCCCTTGACTGGAATCGAACCTGGGACCCTTCAGTCTGCAGGCTGACACTCTATCCACTGAGCCAAACCGGTCTGGGCAATCACTGCAAATCTTGATTCCTATACTGTAGCGCCCAAATTGAGAAAGGACATGATTAGAACTGTAACTGACTTATTTATTTGTTATTTTTAAAATAAATTTTTATTGATTTCAGAGAGAAAAGGAGAGAAACATCAATGAGAGAGAATCATTGATTGGCACTGCCCCCTACTGGGGATCGAGCCCACAACTTGGGCACGTGCCCTTGATCAGAATCAAACCTGGCACCCTTTAGTGTGTCGGCCGACCCTCTATCCACTGAGTCAAACTGGCTAGGGCTTGACTTATTTTTTTGTCACATCACTCTTGACTTAAAAGTTTTTCTGAAATTTGAGTAAGAACTTGTTGAGCCCTTGTGCATGAAGAAAAAAAATAGCAATTATTGCCCAGCCAGTGTGGCTCACTGGTTGTGTGTGGTTGAGTGTTGACCTATGAACCAGAAGGTCACATTTCCATTCCTGGTCAGGGCACATGCCCGGGTTTCTGGGCTGGATCCCCAGTAGGGGGCATGGAGGAGGCAACTGATCAATGATTCTCGTCATTGATGTTTCTCTCTCTCCCCCTCTCCCTTCCTCTCTGAAGGAAAAAAAAGAAGATGAAGAAGAAGAAGCACATTTTTGTCATTAATGCTTTCTCAATGCTGGTGGTTATTTTTTGAAATCTGGGTCTTGGACACAATTGAGAACTAGTTTCTTATTTTTCTTATTTCAGGTTATTGCCTATTATCATTAGGGTCACCCCTAGTTTTTTTAAAACATAACTTTTAGTACTCCAGAGTTGGATGTTTGTGGCCTCTAAATCACCTGAAGTAATAAGCAATTCTTGAAGCAATTTAAAAGGAGAAAAGTAAAGGTAGATGGGGTTCAGTACTCTCTACTTATGTTCCAGGACAGTGGTCGCCAACCGGTGGTCCACGAACCACTGATGGTCTGTGAGGTCCGAAAGGTTGGCGACGGCTGTTCTAGGAGATGGTGCAGTATAATAGTATAAAGGCACCCTGGACTGGAGCTCTCGGTCAGACCTGGGTTAATGACTGTTCAACCCCTGCCATTTTGGACAATTCATCTTTACCCCTCCTACTCTCTTATTTATTTTAGAGAGAGAAACATCAATTTTTGTTGTTCCACTTATTTATGCATTCATTGGTTGATTCTTGTATGTGATCTGACCAGGGATCAAACCAAAACCTTGGCATATTGGGATGACGGTCTAATCAACTCTGCTATCCGGCTGGACTTTCCCTTAGACTTTTTTTTTTTTTTTAAATATATTTTATTGATTTTTTACAGAGAGGAAGGGAGAGGGATAGAGAGTTAGAAACATCGATGATGAGAGAGAAACATTGATCAGCTGCCTCCTGCACACCTCCTGCTGGGGATGTGCCCACAACCCAGGTACATGCCCTTGACCGGAATCGAACCTGGGACCCTTTAGTCTGCAGGCCGACGCTCTATCCACTGAGCCAAACCGGTCAGGGCTCCCTTAGACTTTTGACATACAGTTCTGTTACAGTGCACTCTAGCTTTAGTAGCCCTAGAGAGCAAAACCTTTATTTAGAATCAAAACTGTTTGTTTATTGGGTAGAGCTGTTGGGAGTATACAGTATAAGGGGGAAAGATGGGGGGAGTTCATTATTATTAGCTACAATGCAGGATACTAAGTGACCTGACCCAGTCAGCAGAGTTGGCCTGAATAATTGGCAGCTACTCTTTGTCCTGTGTTCATGCCAGGAACAGTTAACTGTTTGCCTTTTGAGTGGACTGGTGATTCTTAGTTCATTGACTAAATAAGTTGATCATGGTAATAATTAACCCTGGATCCATTGTGGCTTCACCCTTTGTCTGTACATGTGCCTTTACCCATTACATAAATGCTTGTATGAATACCATTTCAAACAAGATATGTTTAACGATAAGTGGTTTTCATTTTAATTGGCATATCTGACTAGTACTTGGTACCTGTTGATGGTGGAGAGAACAGTTCTTTGATTTTGGGGGGGAACAGATCAAATCCTTTCAGATTGGAAGTTAAATAAGGATTGGTTCTTAGGTATTGGTAACATCAGTAACTTTATGTCTGCATTTAATGATGTTACTATGAAAGTCACCCAGGGTGCTAAATTGTCAGTGACTAGAAGACAGAAGGTGTGTTCCACATTTCATGAGTGGGAAAATCTCTTGAATCAGGTTAGATTAGGAATCAGATCCACTTTAGTGCCCCAGAGTTAGTTACCTTCATCCTAAAATCCCACCCTTTACACAAAACAAAGCTGTGAGCATCCTTCCATTATACCGGAAAGGAACATAGAAGACTAATTTTGTCATCTCTTCCGCCTTTTAATGCTATCTCTTTTCTAAGTGCTGCTTTTTTTTCTGCGTTGAACCATTGAAATGAGTTGTCTGGCTTAGGAGAATTCCAATTGGTAGTAGGGGTCGGGTTTTTTGTTGCTGTTTTTCTGAGGTCTGAGGCAATGTTGATTGTGCTGGGATTGGTATTGAGGCTGGCTTTTTTTTTTTCTTTTTCCGACAACTGACTTATACTGTATATGCCATTTTCTACTTTTTTGTGTTATAGAAAACTCAGAGATGGATATGAGGTGTTTAAATCGTATTAGAAATTAATATCTTTCATCTTGTTTTTTGGTGTATGTGTGTGCTTGCAGGTTTTGCAGACTTTGGGCACAGAAACCTACCGGCCTAGTTCAGCCTCGCAGTGTGTGGCTGGCATTGCTTGTGCAGAGATCCCAGTGAACCAGTGGCCAGAACTCATTCCTCAGCTGGTGGCCAATGTCACAAATCCCAACAGCACAGAGCACATGAAAGAGTCGACATTGGAAGCTATTGGTTACATTTGCCAAGATATCGTAAGTGCTGCCTCATGTTACCTAACGTACATAACTATGATTTCATCTAGTTGTTACATGCATATATTAGGATGATCTTTACCATATTATAAAGAAAACGAAGCTACTGCAAAGTGTTTTGAAAGTAGAACTGCCTTATTTGTTAATTTAGACTCCTAAATTAGCATATCCTCACATTGTTAATCATGTCCTAAAATTAAGAGACTTGAGGGTCAAAAACTCCATGTGTTTGGAGAGACATAGATTCTGGACTTTTAAGGATATTCTTTATCTTGTAGCATCCTGATCTGATCCTTTCTCAGGATCCTCAGTGTACCATGGTTGCTGTTACATTTTCATTGACTGTAGGAACAGTTTGCCAGCTCTTGTAATTGGTTTAGTCATTGGAGCCACAGCACAGTATATTAAATGCAGCCTTCCTAGGACTGTTGGTGCTGCTGAAGTTACCACCCTTGGTGGCTGAGGTTTGTATGTGTTGTGGAGGAGTGTCTGTTTTGATACACAGATTTGAAGCAAAGCAGCTCCTAGCACTTGACATGGGCTTAGATTCCCTAGATGTGTGCCTAGGCATTGATTCTTGACCCTCGGATGTTCTGAAGCTATACTTCAGTTGGGAGAGGTGACCCGGGGGCAGGGGGAGGGATCACACTGCCATTTCCATTTGCACAGAACGGGGGAAACACTATTACCTCATGTCCAGAATCTTGCTAAGAAGTCAGAGATGAAGTTGATGAGTTCAACTTGTTTCGGATCAATTTAGGACTACCAGCTGCTGGGATATTTTGTCCCTAAATGGAAACGTGTGCCGAGAGATCAGAGAAAGTCATTATCCTCACTCAAGTGGATTTTACACTTAAAAAGACGGCTGATTAGTCATGAGTTCATTATTATATTTATTGCGCTTCTCCTCGTTTCAGGACCCAGAGCAGCTACAAGATAAATCCAATGAGATTCTGACTGCCATAATTCAGGGGATGAGGAAAGAAGAGCCTAGTAATAATGTGAAGCTAGCAGCTACTAACGCACTCCTGAACTCATTGGAGTTCACCAAAGCTAACTTTGACAAAGAGGTAAGTTCAAAGGGTGAGAAGCGAGAGTTAGAGTTAAATGAAAGTTTTTTAAGCTTATGATTTAGAAAGAACTGTTTTGTTTAGAGGCATTCCTTTTTTAAAACCATATACGAGTGTTTATTCCAGTACTGCCGGCAGTATGGGAAAGCAGCAGGTCATCCACAAAAATCTGCTCTGTAGCCCCCCATAAACCAGCTGCTGATATGGGGTAGGACAAGGATTACATGGGGAAGTAGTAGGCTGGGGTGGGACTCCACTGTTTGGGCAACAAGGTTGTTAATTTTTACATGACAATAGGCAGTTCTTGAATGAGAATGGTTCCAAGGTTGATTCCCAGGTCCAGGGTTGATAGAGGCATTCATTTCTAGTTAACATTTGTGAGAGGTGGCCAGGGAATAGGTGTTTGCCATTTTTCCTCAGGCTTTGGGAATAATGTGACCTAAAGGATTTCTAAGCTTAGGATTTTCCTTTTTTCAGTACAAAGTGTACTTGGGAATCCCCTCCCCCAACCTCCTTAATTAGGGCTTTTCAGTTCTGACCACTGTGGCTTGGTTGGAGCATCCTCCTGTGCACCAAAAAGGTGGTGGGTTCAATTCCAGGTTGGGGCACTTAGGGTGTGATCCAGTCGATGTTTCTCTCACATTGGTGTTTCCCTCCTTCCCTTCTTCTCTATAAAATCAGTTTTTAAAAAGCATCCTCGGGTGAAGATTAAAAAAGAAAATAAATTGGGCTGTTTTATACCTCCTGAGGAAGGTGCTTTTGAAAATTAATATATAAACAAAGTTTATTTTGCCTGAAAGTACTTTCTCATTATTTACTTATTTTTAATTGTGTTAAAATAGACAATAACATAACATTTACCATCTTACCCATTTTTAAGTGTACAACTCAGTAGTGTTAAGTGTATTCACATTGTTTTGCAACCAATTTCCAGAACTTTTTCATCTTGCAATTGAAACTATATCCATTAAACAATGCCTGTTTTCCCCTTCCCTATTCCTGGCAACAATCTTTCTACTTTCTGTTTCTATGATTACTTAACTTTCTACTTTCTGTTTTTGTGATTACTCTAGATAGCTTATATAAGTGGGTCATACAGTATTTGATTTGTCTTTTTGTGACTGTTCTATTTCACTTAATATGATGTCTTGGGTTCATGCATGTTGTAGCATGTGTCAGAAGTGTTGACCCATGAACCAAGAGGTCGCTGGTTTGATTCCCAGTCAGGGCACATGCCTGAGTTTCTGGCTCGGTCCCCAGTAGGGGCCATGCAGGAGGCAGCCAATTGATGTTCTCACATCACATCGATGTTTCTAGCTGTCTCTTCTCCCTCTCCTTTCCTTTCTAAAAATCAATAAAAACAGGAAAAATAATAGTCCATTGTGTGTATATACCACATTTTGTTTATCCATTTATCTGTCACTAGACATTTGGGTAGCGAATTCCACCTTCTATCGAGAATAACGCTGCTCTCAACATGGGTGTATGTGTATATAAATCTTGGAGACCCTGCTTTCAGTTCTTTTATATGTACATCCAGAAGTGGAATTGCTAGATCATATGGTCTAAAAGTATTTTTGTATATATTTTGGCACTTTAACTGGGCTTTTTGCCATTACTTGGCCTTATAGTGGACAAAGAAGGGAGGTCTAAAGAAGGCCAAAGCAAACTGAAATTCTGATTGCTTAGAAAATAGGGGTTTTCCTTTTAGATTTCAGAAGATTTAGGACAATAGCAAAGTTCATTATTCTATTCTATATCTTGCCACATTTGATGTGGATTTGCCACCTTTCAGGAAACCAGTTTTGTCTCTGAAATAAAGCAGATGTTTTGAATTCTCTTAATTTTTAAATACAAAGAAACAGATTTTCCTACTGTAGGTGCACTATTTGTTTTTATTAATCCTCACCCAAGGAATTTTTTTAGAGAGTGGAATGGAGGGGTGGGGGTAATGCGAGATTAATGGTTGCCTCCTGCACTCATCATGGATCAAACCTGCAATCCAGGTAAATGCCCTTGACCAAGAATCGAACCAGAAACCCTTCCAACCACTGAGCCAAACCAGCTAGGGTGGGACTTCCTTTGAGGGCAGGTCATATAGTAGACACTGGGGCAAACTCTATAGCCTTCCCAGTGCTATTACTGTGTCAAGGTAAAGCTGCTTGATTGGTCCAGGATTGTGTGGGTTCCGGAGGGAGTAAGGTTGTTCTTGAAATAATAGCCTAGCAATTTTCATATGTATGGTTTATACTCTTCTAACTCTCTTTTATTTCTGCAGTCCGAAAGGCACTTTATTATGCAGGTGGTTTGTGAAGCCACACAGTGTCCAGATACGAGGGTAAGTATGAGGTCATTGAATTATCTGTCTTGTCTTCTTTCCTAGGAAATGCCAACTCTAGCATTGTAGTTTGAAATGTTGAGAATCAGGTGACTTCAGAAATAAGGTTTGACCAATAAGAATTTTTCTTCAACATTAAAGAAAAGGAAAGAATAGGACTTGGAAAGTTAACATATTAGAAGCTGACATCTTGAAAAGGGTTTAGGGGAGAAATGGTTTTTGATCCGCCTTGCTACTTAATTGCAGTAATTTTTTAATTGATTGTTTTCCAGTGTAGCCATTGAAACAGCTTTGCTATTGCTGTAACCTAATCTTGACCTTTGAAGTAACATCTAGTCCAGCGGTTCTCAACCTATGGGTTGCGACCCCTTTGGCGGTCGAACGACCCTTTCACAGGGGTTGCCTAAGACCATCCTGCATATCAGATATTTACATGACGATTCATAACAGTAGCAACATTACAGTTATGAAGTAGCAACGAAAATAATTTTATGGTTGGGTCACAACATGAGGAACTGTATTTAAAGGGCCAGAAGGTTGAGAACCACTGATCTAGTCTAAGTGGTATTAGTGAGTTTTGTCCTGCTATGGCTTACATGGAGGAATGATAACCCAAATGTACCTAGCTTGACCCTTTAGGTTATTGACCCATTTGAGTGAAGTAGTTACTTTTGTCCAATTGCCTTTTTAACTAAACTAAATGGTAAACCGTTTAATCTGCTCTTTGTAAAAGGTTCGAGTGGCTGCCTTACAGAATCTGGTGAAAATAATGTCCTTGTATTATCAGTACATGGAGACATACATGGGTCCTGCTCTTTTTGCAGTAAGTATTTCTGTTTTATGTGTTTGAGCATGTAGCTAATTGCAGAGCCCATCATTCTTATTTGTTTTTTTTTTGTCATTTCTATAATTTTTTACTTGCAATTATTAAATCAAGCAAATTTCTTGAGTTCCAGTGTTATGTTTATGTTCATTAGTAGTGTGCCAAGAAAGCTTGGCTGTTTCTGCTGGTAAAAAGAGTGTATTTTTAAAAATCTGTTTTCTTTTTCTACCTTTCACTTCAGACAGCTTTTATAAATCTACATTTTTGAAACTTGAATGTCTGTGGTTAGAGGAGGGGGTCTAACTTGAACCAGCACTTATGTGGGGCCTGTGTTGCCATGTTTTTTCTCTTAAGATCACAATTGAAGCAATGAAAAGTGATATTGATGAAGTGGCCCTACAAGGGATAGAATTCTGGTCCAATGTCTGTGATGAGGAAATGGATTTGGCCATTGAGGCTTCAGAGGTGAGCCTGGGAGACAAGACAGTTGGTTTAGGGGGGAGAGCTGTTACTCTGACTGGGCTTTGGGGATTTATCTCCTTTGTGGGTATGATTGTTCTCCTCTGGGAAAGCTTTATTCTGACTGGACTTGGTGGGTATCTCCATTTGTACAGCTGTCTTTCTGCTAGCCAAAGCCACTTAGGAGGGAGACGGATCAATCATGTGGCATCTCATGTTTTCCCCAATCAGCCTGGCATGATTTATTATAAATACTCATTTTAGTACTGTGACCACAAGGGGGCAGCAGGCAATCACAGTTTAACAAAGTGACATCTGGTGCTAAAGTACTTCCTTTTGGAAGTCCTAATGCAAGTATGGGATGTGGAAATCGATAGTTTACTAACTTCAATGAAGACATTAGATATGGAAAAAGGAGTTAGTTCTGCACTTGGAATCTTTGTTTCCCATCTTGATTGTCTTCGTGTACTTCAAAAAGCACAAATCTTATTTTGGCATTCTTAAGGTCACAGATGACACTGTGTTAATATAAATTGAGCTTATGAAAAAAGAGCATAATTCTTAAGATTGCCTTCGTCCTTTAAGGCCTAAAAGAATCTCATTGAAGTAGACCAAAAAATAAATGCCTTTAAAGATCAGAACAAATGTTACCATTTGTTCCATGTATTTCTGTACAGATCCCTGGGCGGCTCTCATTGTATGCCTTAGTATCATAGCTTGTTTGTTGCCATCCAGAATTTGCTCTATGTTTGTCCTCAGGCAGCAGAACAAGGACGGCCCCCTGAGCACACCAGCAAGTTTTATGCCAAGGGAGCACTACAGTACCTGGTTCCAATCCTCACACAGACACTAACTAAACAGGTGAGTTACCTTCCAATTCTAGCCAGGTAAGTGATGAAACCTTGTTATGGGTTGGTTTGCTGTGGAACAGTTTCCAAGAAAGAATTCAGCAACTCTTCAACTGGTTGATATTCTGATATAGATGACTCGGGAACTGCTGAGCTGGATCTATAAGATCCTCTAGGCTCTGAGTTGTTTGTAAAGGAGAACTTTGCAGTTTTGAGCAGGAATGAACCACATACTGCTCTGATTTCCTGAGTGCTACGTTGTTCAAACTAGCAGAAGAGACTTGAGCTACAAATGTTATGATGAAGAAAGGTTGGGAAGATAGAGGTGCAAGTTTTAAGCCACTCAAATACAAGTAATGAGACTTCATGAAGAAGTGGATCTAATGAGTAAATATAGAAACTCTTTTATATGAAGTGTATCCTGGTTGCAATCATTCCCTTTTGAATTTATGCCTTATAGTTTTCCTTGGTGAGGTGTTTGGGAAGATTGTTTCTATTGCCTCATCTCTTCTGGTGCATGTAAAATGTTACCAAAGAGCTGGCAGTGCTAGTGCTCTGAGGCAGCAGTGCTATAACTTCCAGCAATATGTCTTTGTACACAAGAGTATAATTTGTTTTGAGGAAGTACATGACTCTTTCAATCTCAAAAGATATGTGGAAATGTGTCTGGTTTGAAATGGACTAGGTGTTCCCTTAAAACTTTATCTCATCTCTCAGTTTTATAGTTGCCATTTTTTATCTTTTGACCTTAGTATTTTTGCTTTTGTATATTTTGGTTGTACTTTCCTGGTTTGGGAACAAATCATTATTTAGGTATGTAATTATCTGAAACTGCATAGGCACCTTAAACTATGTATATAACTAGAATCATATACATTTTTGTTCTGCCTTTTACTCTGTAAGTCTGAGATCATTCTTGTTACATGTAGTTGAAGTTTGTTCATCTCATTGTGTAATACTCCAGTGGCTCTTCCCTCCACCTGGATCTTATTTAACAAAGTCTGTGCTGTGATGAATCTTTGTGGAAGAGAATCTATATATATAAAAGCCTAAGTGACTGGCCGACCGGTAGCTATAACACACACTGACCACCAGGGGGCAGCTATCCTATATAATAAAACCGTAATATGCAAATGGACTGAACTGCATAACAACCAGTTGCTGTGATGCACTCTGACCACCAGGGAGCAGACGCTCAATGCAGGAGCTGCCCCCTGGGGGTCATTGCACTCTCACAGGGGGAGCGCTGCTCAGGAAGAAGCCGGGTTCACAGCTGGTGAGTGCAGCAGTGGTAGCGGGAGCCTCTCCCACCTCCATCGTGGGCGGGCGATAAGGAGCCAGGGGTCCCAGACTGCGAGAGCCCCAGACTGCAAGAAGGATGTCTGACTGCTGGCTTAGGCATGATCCCCCTGGCAGGCAGATATCCCTCGAGGGGTCCCACACTGTGAGAGGACACAGGCCGGGCTGGGTGCCTTCCCTCCCCATCCCCACCCCAGTGCACAAATCCGTGCACCGGGCCTCTAGTAGATAATATAAAAGCCTAAGTGACTGGCCGACCGGTAGCTATGACACACACTGACCACCAGGGGGCAGATGCTCAACACAGGAGCTGCTAAGCTGCAGTGACTTGGCAGCTGCGGTTCTTAGGTGATACATCAGGAACCAAAGAAGAGGGAGCCCGATTCCAGAATGGGTCACCCCAGAACCACCCTCTCACAATCTGGGACTCCTCGGGGGATGTTGGAGTGCCAGTTTCGGCCCAATCCCTACATGCCAGGCCTAGGGACCCCACCAGTGCATGAATCCATTCACCAGGCCTTTAGTAAAATATAAAGGTTTTGTTCCTTAACTAGTGCTACATTCTTTCTCCAGGATGAAAATGATGATGACGACGACTGGAATCCCTGCAAAGCAGCCGGGGTGTGCATCATGCTTCTGGCCACCTGCTGTGAAGATGACATTGTCCCCCATGTCCTCCCCTTCATTAAAGAACACATCAAGAACCCTGATTGGCGGTACCGGGATGCAGCAGTGATGGCTTTTGGCTGTATCTTGGAAGGACCAGAGCCCAATCAGCTCAAACCACTAGTTATACAGGTGAAGCTGAGGAAGTTTTGGGGTGGGAAATGAGATATTTATTATTTGTTTAAATTATTTGCTTGAAAGTGTGCCTTTATTTTAAAAAACAAAGCTGTAAGTAGTCACCCACAAAAGTTATTTCTAGATAGCTATTGGCTGCCAATGAAGGGTAAAACATATTTCTTTGTGAATGTTCAAAAAATATATTTAACTTTTTTTTTTTTTTTTTTTTTACAAAAGACATGACTTGAAAAATGCAGAAAAGGCCAAAATGAACAAGTCATCTCTAATTCCCTTGCCTAGGGATAACATTCTAACTCTTGATATTTATTTTCAGTATGAATATAATATGTGCAACAGGATGGAGGTCTTACTGTGCAAATAATCTTTTAACTTGTTTTTTTCTCTTAATACTGTATCATAAACATTTCTTTGTAATTTTTAATGATGTGACTATTCTGTCCCTGGGACAAAATGACATTTACGTAATGAAAATTTTTAGGGAAATATTGTACTTACTTTGCTATTTAAGATGATAGAAGTCCATTATAATTGAGTTTAATATGTAGAGAACTGAACCTTTCAGTATATAGTCAAATGTAGCCATCATAGCTGCTTCCTAGGATCTCAACCTAAGTAATTTAGTAAGGACTGTTGCTGAAAAGTCACACCAAACCCTGAAGAAAACTGTATACTGGAATTTGGTGTAGAGAGGAGGACTTTTCCCTTTACTTACTTTTATTTATTATATTATGGATACTTGACAAGCATGACTTTAAAATGACAAAACCATCTTGATGCTTTGAGTTAAAACCTAACCATTAGAATTTCCTCTTCTGAGGTAGTAGTCAACATGAGTTTTAATCTTTGTTTTGCCTTGCTAATAACTATATTGTATTTTCAGGCTATGCCCACCCTAATAGAATTAATGAAAGACCCCAGTGTAGTTGTTCGAGATACAACTGCATGGACTGTGGGCAGAATTTGTGAACTGCTCCCTGAAGCTGCCATCAATGATGTCTACTTGACTCCGCTGCTGCAGTGTCTGATCGAGGGCCTCAGTGCTGAACCCAGAGTGGCTTCAAATGTGTGCTGGGTAAGGGAATTTTTCCTGGTGAGATAAGGATCTTGGCTAAACCATTGGCAAGGAAATATGAGGTGTGGGAGAGAAATGGGTCTGCCTCCCTGGAAGGCTTTTTCTGAATAGCATCTCCTTTCTAATTTCTTCAATTAAATGTGGGGGAGATGTCAACTCCATTAGCCAGTAGGAGCTGTTGACTCATGGTGACTGGTTCAGTTCCTCAACCATTTAAAACAGTCATGCTAACCCAGTGGGAAAACTATCTGGACTCCATTTTCTTCTTCAGTTGCTTGGGGAGAAGAAATTTAGATTAAAGTAGAGAGTTGCTAGCTACAAAAAGTACAATTGCCGAGAAGGGGACAAGAGGAAAGGAAGGTAGGCGGTGTAAGTGCTGAGTCAATATGGGCTGAATGTAGTTCACTAGGGACATTTGGGGGTGTGGGGGAGGAAGTTCAAATAAGGAAATGGGAAGGCTAAAAGCCTTTCTATGATTAGAAGTAGAAGTGGCAGGCATTTGTGGTAGATGAAAGTACTCTGCTGCTTAGAGAGTTTTGGGCCGCACAAACATATATAAATAAGTAAACATTTAATTTTAAGGATCCCTATAAAATGTTGTTTTGAGATGACCTTGTCCGAAAAAGTTGAGAATTCACTAGCATTGATATATTCTAAGATCAGTTGGAGAGGAACACTGCCCAAGGTATCTTAAGGGAAAATGAGGTAATCCTGGGGTAGGTTCTTTGCAGGACCAGTATTAACTCTCTTTGGTTTTAAGGCTTTCTCTAGTCTGGCTGAAGCTGCTTATGAAGCTGCAGATGTAGCCGATGATCAGGAAGAACCAGCTACCTACTGCTTGTCGTCTTCTTTTGAACTAATAGTTCAGAAGCTCCTGGAGACCACGGACAGGTAACTTCTTATTAGGTGTCTTTGCATTCAACTTCTGCCTTCTGTGTGGGGGGTTGTCTGACCTAGTCATAGAAACATAATAATAGGAGGAATTAGAAGAATACTATAGTAGATTATTTGTTTAAATAAGAGAGAGAATAAAAAGAAAAAGAAACCATTAGGGAAGCGGGCTATGTATAAGTTCTTCAGGCTTACCTTGTTTATTTCCACTTCTCTGTTCAAAATTATATATAAAGGCATCTCATAGATTAATGAGGAAATTTTAGATGCCTTTTTCTTAGCTACTCAGGCAACCTCTTTAATTGTCCACATAGGTTCTTCATCATTTTTCTCTAGCTTTTTCTTATAATTATAGCCTATTTCCAAAAAGGCCATTCAATAGTTTAACCAGGTCTGGAGACCATAATGAACACAGTCATTGGCTCAAAGATTGAAAATTTATTTCCTGGCTGTATTTTGTTGCCACACTCAAATAGGTATGCCACCATATCAGTTTCTGAGTTCTTTAATGGTTGAAATACAGCAAAATGTTATTAATTTTTTAGATATATTTTTACTGATTTTAGAGAGGAAAGGAGAGAGAAACAAACATCTGTGTGAGAAACATTAGCCACCTCCCACACACACCCTGACCAGGAATCGAACCCGTAAGCCAGGTATGTGCCCTGCCTGGGAATTGAACTGGTGACCTTTTGGTACACTGGAGGATGCTCAACCATCTGGGCCATAGCAGCCAGGGCCTGATTTCTTGTTTTTGATGAAACAATGTTTACATTATACCAATTTCTCTGTTCTTTCTCAATTGGGACTTTATGATTTTTGCTGGTTTTTGCTTGCAGACCTGATGGACACCAGAACAATCTGAGGAGTTCTGCATATGAATCTCTGATGGAAATTGTGAAAAACAGTGCCAAGGATTGTTACCCTGCAGTTCAGAAAACTACTCTAGTCATCATGGAGCGACTTCAACAAGTACTTCAGATGGAGGTGAGACAGGGCGTTCCTGGCTGTTGGCAGAAAGGGTGCAGTACTTCTAACACAGCTTTGCTTTCAAGGCTGTTCTTCTGGTTTTAAGTATATATTTTCTCAGAAAGATATAATGCTTATGCAAAGAAGTGTTGTAATTTAAAGTTTGCATTGCTCGTCACAGTTTACTCATAAATGTGTGTGGGGTGTTTTTTGTTGTTTGTTTTTATTGATTGGTTTGTGGGAGAGAGAAAGAAACATCAAATTATTGTTCCACTTATGTATTCATTGGTTTCTTCTTGTAAGTGCCCTGACCTGGAATCAAACCCACAACCTTCGAGTATCGGGAGAATGCTCTAACTCAGCAGTTGCCAACCTTTTGGACCTCACGGACTGGGTTGGAGACAGCTGCTTTAAACAACTGAGTTACTGACCCCAGGGCACATGGGTTACATTTTATTTACTTTCCTACATTAGCATCAGTAAAGCTTATTTAATGGTCCTGGCAAACCCAGCAAAAATGGAAACATTGAGGGATTTTAGAGCCTCTTTAAAAAGTATCTATTCAGAGCATGTTCATCTTCTTTACCTTGTAGTCACATATCCAGAGCACATCGGACAGGATCCAGTTCAATGACCTTCAGTCTTTACTCTGCGCAACTCTTCAGGTATGATGGTGGCCTGTCGCACTCTCCAGGGAAGAGAATCATATCCCAGGATAACAGGGTTATGTGCACCCTGAACTCTGAAATGGTGCAGGTGATGCTTATGAGAAACTTCTCTGAAGGATTGGCAGAATAGTTTTTCATTTTCCTGTCTCTCTCCATCAAGAAGGCATTTGTCTTCTGCACACTGTCGGGAAGAAAACTGCTCCTCCTTGCTATGATGGTCCTCCTTGCTATCCAGCGCTTTTTGTTTATTTGAATTTATGAGTTATTTGAGTTGAACAGGATACACCTGAAAGCAAAAATCTCAACAGACTGATAAGAATGCTTCTTTACAGCTGTTTAGCGTCGGCGCAACTTTTAGTCTTTGGTTTTCATTGGTTGTCCCAGGGTAGCCCAGTAGATTTGGTTCCCAGCTGTAATTCACCCAGCTAAAAATAAAGCCTTGAGTCTCTACCATCATACCTTGAGTTAATAACTAGTGTTGACAGTAGCCGTTTTCTGAAAAGCCGGGATAATTCAAATGTCACTCCTCATGACAAGTCATGCAGTGGCTGAGGGTTTTTACTAAAGAACAGGAAGACCCTGGAACTTGCCGATGCTTAGGTGGGCACTAGATTTTAGTATTGAGTGATGCTTCCTAGGTAACCTTACCTCTCTTACTCCAAACTTAATGTTTTTAAAATATATTTTTATTGGTTACAGAGAGGAAGGGAGAGGGAGAGAAATAGAAATACAATGATGAAAGGGAATCACTGATCGGCTGCCTCCTGTATGCCCTGCACTGGGGTTTGAGCCTGTAACCCAGGCCTGTGCCCTGACTGGGAATCGAACCGTGACCTCCTGGTTCATAGGTTGATGCTCAATCACTGAGCCATGCTGGCTGGGCCAAACTTAAAGCATGACTGTTAAGAGGTGTTTCCTTATTCATCAGACAAGTACAGCAATTATTTAGTAACATTAGTTGAAACAAATTAAAGGTTAAGGAGGGAAGTTAGCGGAATATTAAATTAGGAAAAGGCAGGTTGGCTTCATTTTATCAAGACCGTTTCTTGACCGTTATCTTGACCATTAGGATATATAAAGGGTTGTTATTGTTGTTTTATGAATAAGAACTACACTGAGTGGCCAGATTATTATGACCACCCCATCAGTACTTCATTGACACTTCTAAAAATATTGAATATTGAAAATTTCCTAAGCAAATACTCTCAAGGTTTTATTATTATTATTATTTGCATAACTAATTCACTTCATTGTACTGATGGGGTGGTCATAATAATCTGGCCACTCAGTATATATGATATGTTCTTTAAAGCAGAAGTAATAAGACTGGAATATGGAAGCTGCTGATGGGTTTGTCAGACATAAAGAGTTGGTTTTATGCACCATGGAAGATCATCGTGTGTGTTCTGAATTGGGAAGTAGAAGGAATATTAGAATGTACTTTGCAAGTGATTTGCACTGTCAAAACATTTGAGCATAAAAGGTGTATTTGGCCTTTTATATTTATCCTGACCTGAGGATATTTTTTACATTGCTTTTTCAGAGAGAGTGGGAAGAAACGGGGGGGGCGGGGGGGGCGAGGGGGGGGACATCTATGTGACTGGCTGTCTCCCACATGTGCCCCATCTACGGGCGGGGAGTAAACCTACAACCCTCTGGTATGCAGGCTGACGCTCTAACCATTGAACCATGCCAGCCAGGGCAGTATATTTGGCTTTTTTAAGAAAAAATTTCAAGGGGCTTAATTGTGTTTCTTTTTTTTTAAGTATAGTGTTCTGATTGGAGGGTTTGGAATCAACAGATCCTGAACTCTTGTTCATTTCACAGAATGTTCTCCGGAAAGTGCAACATCAGGATGCTTTGCAGATCTCTGATGTCGTCATGGCTTCCCTGTTAAGGATGTTCCAAAGCACGGCTGGGTCAGGGGGAGTTCAAGAGGATGCCCTAATGGCAGTTAGCACACTAGTGGAAGGTCAGTGAGCAGACATCAGGCAGGGAATGTTTTTAGAATGCAAGAGCTACGATGCCATGAAGAATTTTTTATTGTGGAAAGCGTAGTTCTGTTTTCTCATTTACTGCGGCATGAGTCAGTTCAAGTTAAATTGAATGTGATTGTAAAATTGTGCATGACTGCCTTGCCTCTTAATCTCCTTGAAGTAAATGGGGAGCCAGTTTGCAAATCAGATTGGCAACCTTTTGGGGGGAAACTGTTACCATCTTCCTAATGTGCATCGGGTTTCTTTTCTCCCTGAAAGTCTACTTGATTATTGAGGTTTGGCTCCTATCAAGGATAGAGGAAGCAAAGGTTTCTATTTTCTTTCCTGGAACTTGTTACCTCTTGGTTTGGGTTGTAATGCTTTGGACTCGGGTTGACACATCATAGTGCCTGGTATGGGCTGGAACAAAACAGTGAGTGAGTTCTTGGAATTTCTGGTTCTTATATGACTTAGGAGAAGCCACATCAGACTTAAGACTCTTCGAAGGGTCATTAAAAATACATTAAAGAGCAGTTTAGAAACCTGGAATGCTTCTTCCGGCGATGCCTGTACCTGAGAACCACTCCCCTGAGGACCAGACCTATTTCTAGCTTAAAGAGCATGTGTCTAGCTGGTCTGGCATCATGGGACCACCCTAACGGAGCACAGCGGTTCATTTTGGCTCCTCGAGTGGCTGATTTGGATATGCATCCCAGTCTGCTTGTCCTGACTGGCTTAAGTAAGTCCTTAATGGAATTGCCTAGGGACCCAGTTGTAAGCTGGCTTCCAAGAGGACATGTTATAATCAGATGAAGAGGCAGACAAGAGGCAGTATTGCTAGCTCAGCCAATTCAAATTAACCTTGACATTCCTAGGAGGCCCTACCACTTGGTTGTTTGAGCCAGAGTGAAGTCCTATTCTGGCCATGTGGCGTGGAGTCAGGCCCTTCCAGCAGTTAAAATTTGGTTTGTCTGAGGCAGCCTTAATGTCTTAATGATAGTCGGTAATGAACTCACCCAACCTGGTGAGTTTGGGACTGCTAGCATGGTTATTTTTGCTCACTTCTGTGATATCCTGTGGTGGTAATAGTTTGTTTCTTTACAGTGTTGGGTGGTGAATTCCTAAAGTACATGGAGGCCTTTAAACCCTTCCTGGGCATTGGATTGAAAAATTATGCTGAGTACCAGGTAGGCTATACGTTTCAAAATATAGTTGACCTTTGAACTGCTCAGGTCTACTTGTATGCAGACATTTTAATACATTGGAAATTTTTTTTGGAGATTTGCAACAGTTTGAAAAAACTTGCAGACGTGGATCACATAGCCTAGAAATGTTAACTACAATAGAACTATTACTGTAATTACTTCATAGCCACCTTCTGTTGCCATTGCAGCACGCTCCAGTGTTGTGAAAAAGTTATATGTGGATTTTGGACTGTACCTGGGTTGGGACCCCAACCTCCACATCATTCAAAGATCAATTATAATACATTTATATTCTCATTTATACCTAATAGTCATTCTGGTACAAACTCGGTTTCCTGTAGCGCAGGTAATTCTTCCCTGTGTATCGACCCAAGTATTGAGCTATTTTATTTGTTGCTCTGAGTGTCTGAACAAAAGTAGTCAGTGAGAAGCAGGATATTAGCTGCCTAAAATAGAGTAGTTCTCTAATAGCAGTACTGTTTTTTTTCCCCAAGCCAGCTACCTCCACCATCACCATCCCTGGTGAATATTGTCTTTTCTTGGTGATATCTCTGATAGTCTTAGTTCTCTTCCTGCCATATTCATTAAAATGAACAAATCTCAGAGAGGGGGGATGTTTTTTTCTTTGACTCTAGGTTCAAGTGTTAAAGGACCAGCAGCTAGGTAAACAGTGCTTTACCCCTCCCTGCAGGCAGTCTTTTCCGTTAGGAAATTATTTCCTTGCTCCTCTGCAGGTTTGCTTGGCAGCGGTGGGCTTGGTGGGCGACCTGTGCCGTGCGCTGCAGTCCAGCATCCTGCCCTTCTGCGACGAGGTGATGCAGCTGCTGCTGGAAAACTTGGGGGTGAGTGAGTGAGTTGCCACACACAGCTGTCCGCCAGCCTCTGGGGAGGCGTCAGGCCCCACGGTGTGGCTGTGGGCTTATGAAGAAGGGAATTACTCATTTTCACAAGACAGTTCTAAAGTCAGATTATAAAATTAAAGGAAAGCATGGAACTTGGAGAGGAAAACCAGTACAATGCCAAGGAAAAGTAACTATAGAATCCCTCTATCCAGAGGTAACCATTGTTAAGTTGTGTGTATACACCCAGCATATTAAGTTGCTTTTTTTTTTTTAAGAGTTTTTGTCTTGGGTGGAACAAATTGTGACTTTTAATAATTTGCTTTTCCTGGTTATTTTTCCTTGTCAGAATGAAAATGTCCACAGGTCTGTGAAGCCACAGATTCTGTCAGTGTTTGGTGATATTGCCCTTGCTATTGGTGGAGAGTTTAAGAAATACCTAGAGGTTGTATTGAATACTCTTCAGCAGGCTTCCCAAGCCCAGGTGGACAAGGTAAGCTTAAAGCTATCTTTCAGTCCAGCCCCGATTAGAGGAGTAGAACTTTGACAAACATACTATAACTAAAAATGATCAAGATGATGGAAATTCTTTCCTTTGTGTCTTACAGTCAGACTATGACATGGTGGATTATCTGAATGAACTAAGGGAAAGCTGCTTGGAAGCCTATACCGGAATTGTCCAGGGATTGAAGGGAGACCAGGAGAACGTACACCGTTGAGTATACAACCAAACTTACATGGTCCAGGGTGCACTTAGTCAGATGGGCTGTGTCTTTCCTTCTGTAGCTTACTTGTAGGCTAGTACCTATTGCTTAAGGAAGGGGAGAAGGAGGAACAGTGCCCTTATGAAGAGAGGAGCTTTGGTGAGGGGGCGGGGGGGGGGGAGGGGACAGACTTTTATTATTTTGCTCCTTCTTTGCTACATTATCTCATTCCTTGAGCTTTGCAAGGGATGGGATACAGCAAGGCTATTGCATCTGCACCAACCTAAGTGGCAGTTGTTGATACACACACCCTCCTTGTGCAACTGAATTGAGTGATTGGGGGATTTTTGTCTTTTACCCCTTCAATATCATGGGCTTTGTTTTTGCTGTATTATATCAGCTTAATAGAAGAAAAATATCTGCTTTTTCTGTTGACTTGAGAAATGGCATGTTAATCTGAGAAAGAATAAATTGGTATAATTATATTCAACTAGTTCTCTAGCCTGACACCTGCCTGATGGGGTTAGAGTATTTTGAAATTTTGAAATGGGGTATAGCCCTGCCAGATATGGGACAAGTTCATCAGACCATCTCTTTCTTTTATAGCGGATGTGATGCTCGTACAACCCAGAGTAGAATTTATTCTGTCTTTCATTGACCACATTGCTGGGGATGAGGATCACACAGACGGAGTAGTAGCTTGTGCTGCTGGACTGATAGGGTAGGTTATACCTGTCTTCTAATAGCTGAGTTTAGCTTCTGGTGGAAAGTGAGAGAACATATTTAAAAAAAAAAAAAAATTGGGGGATGCGGGTAGACTAGAGGGTAATTATCCACTTTGGTACAGAGGAGATTTCTTTCATAGAACCCATGGTGTCATGTTTTGAGTTCTCACAAATAATAATTCATTTAAGACATTAGCTCTACTAGCTTCATTTCAGACCCTCCAGATTTCTAATTTCTTCCCACTAAACTCCTTATGAAGTGAAATAGGTATAAAAGCAGCATTAGATCTATGTCCATCCCATATTCTGATGTTGGTCAACAAATTGAGGGTTTCTGAACCATCATTTAAGGAAAGAACATTGGTTTTGAGAAGCTCAAAGACTTGGGTTCTAGTTCTGATTTTACCATTAAATAGCGGTGGGATGATTGACTTTGGTAAGTCATTCTACCTCTTTAGACCCCATATTTTCATCTTTTGAGGGCAGGTGTTAGACTTATCTATTTGTAAGATTTCTTTCAGTTTAAAAAAGTAAATGATAGAAGAAACCCATAGCTACCTTAGCACTGGTTTCGGAGGCTCAACACATAATTACTGAGCTCAATACATCAGGCCAGGAGCTCATTTTCTGGTCTGTCTATTTTGCACAGGGACTTATGTACAGCATTTGGGAAGGATGTCCTGAAATTAGTAGAAGCTAGGCCAATGATCCATGAACTGTTAACTGAAGGACGGAGATCGAAGACTAACAAAGCAAAAACCCTTGCTACATGGGCAACAAAAGAACTGAGGAAACTGAAGAACCAAGCTTGGTAAGAGCTTGTCTTTACTGCCCTCTTTCTTGTACTTTCTTGGGGAGGAGGAGCGTTTATTTAGATTGTTCTGACAAAGACTTCCTTTCATTTGGTATTTTGTTTTGTACTGTTTCCCATATAAGTGCGTCTGAGCTGGGCCTTTGTTCCTAAGCTTTGTACTAGTGGAAGGGTCAGACAACCTCAATCTTTCCTTGAGCCAAATATTTGATTCCTCGTGGTGATGAAGAACAGAACTTTTATAACTAGAATTCACTGAAGTGCCCACATTTTGGGCCTTAATAAAGTCCTCAATAATGGCATTTCCCCTAATTCTCTTTTCTACTCTCTATTCCCTTCCCCAGGCCCTTTTCTTTCTTGACTGCTGTGCTTTTAGACATTGCTTAGCGCTTAGCTCTACGGAAGATATCCAAAGTCAGAGTTGTCTGACCCCTGCTTGGCAATGTAGTTTTAATTTATTTTTCTCTCACATACTCGGTTATTTTACTTTACAGATCTCAGTAAAATTGGCTATTTTGAATTTTATCTTTTTACTTTCCCTTCCACCTTCGGATGTGCCAATAAATGGCACATAGGAAGGCAAGAAAAATAATCAGTCCTTGAAAAGTTGACAAATTCCATTCTGGCCTCTGAGCACTTAATTGTAGGAATCAGAGGTGTTTGGCTCTACCAGCTGTATGTGATCTCAAAGATTGACCTTTTTTCCATCTATTTTTAGATCTTGTTACCATTGGGATGATAACCTGAGACCCCCACTGGAAATCTCCAATCTTTTGAAAAACCCGGAAGTGAGGAGTGTGCACGGATGCTGAATGTTTGGGAATGAAAGGATGAGTGAGTGAGGCTTGAAAACACACCACATTGAAAATCCTGCCACAGCAGCAGCCGCAGCCGCCAACAGCAGTGCTGTTAGTGAGCTAAGTAAGCACTGACTTCGTAGAAAACCATAACGTCGGCCATCTTGGAAGAGAGAATAACCGATGGATTTACTTACAAAAGAAAGCTGTCTCTTCCCAGGAGAGGCTAGAACTAGCCTTTCTGTCTTTTGGCCGGTGTTGAGTGAGTGGAATGACTAGTTTTCGGGAGGAGGAGGAGGAGGAGGAGGAACTGGGTTCAGCTGTGGTGCTTTGTTGTAAAAGGCAGCCTGGCCTTTGCTACTGATAAGAAAGATGGAGCCTGGGTCTCGAGCCCACCTTTGGTGTACCTTTGCTATACGGTACTGTATGTGCCGGCTAAAAGGAGGGCGAGGGATTCTTTACAGTCTGAGAATGAGTGTGTGTGAGTGAGGCGGTATCCACATTCTCAACTTCAAGTCATTGCAGTTTCTTTTTCCCGGAAAAAAAGGGGTTAGACATTGCATTTCATAAAACTAACAGAAGTTCTGTCTACTGATGCAGCACAAGAGATGTAAAAAAAAAAGGGGGGGGGAGGGGATGCTCTTTAGGTTTCATTTTTTGTTTTGTTTTGTTTTTTAATTATCTTCTAGGGAAAACACTGACGAATGTTCAGAGCTCCCATTCTGATCTATCTCATCAAGGCGCCTTTCCTAATAATATGGTTCAACTGTGAATGTAGAATGGGGGGAGGGGGGAGAAAAAAAACTCTGGAGTTAGATGATATAGAAAAAATAAAAATACAATTGTTACAAATAAAGAATGCAGACTTCAAAAGCAAAAGAAAGCCACAACCCCCCCAAAAAACAAAATTTAAATGCTCAGATTGGCAGCACAAAAGAAACGTTCTCTTCTGACATGTATCAAGGCAGTCTGAACGCCCCCAGAAAATTGTGCCAAAGAGTTTAGAAAACAAATACACAATAAAGTAAACACACACACACACATAGCAAACTTCAGGTAACTATTTTGGATTGCAAACAAGGATAAATTTAATGTTCAAACAATCTGATAAAATAACCATTTGGAAACTGCTTGGCCTTCTGTTCTCTTATTTGATTGACTGCAATGCGGTATTGGTCTCTTGCTGCACTTCAAAACCAACTAACCAACAACAAAAGAATATATAAGTATATATATACATATACTTAGACTAGAACTCTTGTGATGAAAGTGGCACTTGAAAAAGGTTATATTTTTCCACTGAAGTTGAAGATTAATAAAATGGTGTCAAACATTCCCCTGGTCACACGCTTTAATATTTTTTTAAAAGTGTGATGTGCTGTGATAACCATAAATCAGACTTAATTATGTTCCCTTTACACAGGGAACAGGGCACCCTGAATTTGGGTTTTCGAATCTTTCAGCAATAAGGGATGTGGGTGAGCTTTGA